>NC_061095.1:26840012-26995012 GCF_015104395.2 Macrobrachium nipponense | reverse complement strand
ATAAAAGCAACAGAGAAAATATTATCACAAAATGATGCATGAATTCGTAGCGCGCGGATGTAAAAAAATAATTTTTTAAAAAATTCACCATAAATCGAAATATTGTTATAGACACTTGCAATTTGTTTCAAAATGAAGGAAAATGATTGAATATTACGATAAGAGTTTTAGCTTTCAAATGCAGTTTTCGACCATTTCGAACGAGTTAAAGTTGACCGAATGTCGAATTTTTTAAAAAAAAAAAAAAAAAAAATATATGCAAATATAAAAAAAAAATGAGAAATGCTACAACCTTCCAATATTTTTTGTTATATTGTGCATGTGTTTTTTCGCACAATTTCATATATAAAACAAAAAAAAACTCTAAAAAAAGCGTAATATGAAAAGGCTCAAATATTAGGAGAATGTGACCTACGCGTTCCGAGATTTTCGGCCGAGAATCGGCGCGCGGATGGAATAAAAATATTTTTTTCAAAAAATTCACCATAAATCGAGATATTGTTCTAGAGACTTGCAAATATGTTTTAAATTGAAGATAAAATGATTGAATATTACTAGACTGTAAGATTTTTATGTTATAAATAAATGCGTTTTTTGACCTTTTCGGTTGAGTCAAAGTTGACCGATCGTAGTTTTTTTCGTACTTATCGTACTTTATATGCAAATATTTCAAAAATGAGAAATGCTACAACCTTCCAATATTGTTTTTTGTTATATTGTGCATGTTTTTGCGCACATTTCCATATATAAACCTCTAAAAAAAGCGTAATATGAAAAGGCACAAATATTAGGAGAATGTGACCTACGCGGTTTCCGAGATTTTCGGCCGAGAATCGCGCGCGGACGGGGGGAAAAAAATAAAAATTTTTTATTTTTTTTCAAATTATTCACCATAAATCGAGATATTGTTCTAAAGAGACTTGCAAATTTGTTTTAAATGATTGAATAAAATGATTGAATATTACTAGACTGTAAGATTTTTATGTATAAAAATGCGTTTTTTGACCTTTTCGGTTGAGTCAAAGTTTGACCGATCGTAGTTTTTTTCGTACTTATCGTACTTTAATATGCAAATATTTCAAAATGAGAAATGCTACAACCTTCCATTTTTATTTTTTAGGTATATTGTGCATGTTTATGCGCACATTTCCATATATAAACCTTTAAAAAAAAGCGTTAATATGAAAAGGCTCAAATATTAGGAGAATGTGACCTACGCGTTTCCGAGATTTTCGGCCGAGAATCGTCGCGCGGAGGGGAAAAAAATATTTTTTTCAAAAATCACCATAAATCGAGATATTGTTTTAGAGACTTACAATATGTTTTAAAATGAAGATAAATGATTGAATATTACTAGACTGTAAGATTTTTATGTTATAAATGCGTTTTTTGACCTTTTCGTTTGAGTCAAACTTGACCGATCGTAGTTTTTTCGTACTTATCGTACTTTATATGCAAATATTTCAAAAATGATAAATGCTACAACCTTCCAATATTTTTTTGTTATATTGTGCATGTTTTTGCGCACATTTCCATATATAAACCTTTAAAAAAAGCGTAATATGAAAAGGCTCAAATATTAGGAGAATGTGACCTACGCTTTTCGGAGATTTTCGCCGAGAATCGGCGCGCGGAGGGGAAAAAATATTTTTTTCAAAAATTCACCATAATCGAGATATTGTTCTAGAGACTTGCAATTTGTTTTAAAATGAAGAATAAAATGATTTGAATATTACTAGACTGTAAATTTTTATGTTATAAATGCGTTTTTTTGACTTTTTCGGTTGAGTCAAAGTTGACCGATCGTAGTTTTTTTTCGTACTTATCGTACTTTATATGCAAATATTTCAAAAATGAGAAATGCTACAACCTTCCAATATTTTTTGTTATATTTTGCATGTTTTCGCGCATATTTCCATATATAAAAACTATAAATAAGCGTAATATGAAAAAGGCACAAATATTAGGAGAATGTGACCTACGCGTTTCGGAGATTTTCGGCCGAGAATCGGCGCGCGGAGGGAATAAAAATATTTTTTTCAAATATTCACCATAAATCGAGATATTGTTCTAGAGACTTGCAATTTGTTTTAAAGTGAAGGTAAATGATTGAATATTACTAGACTGTAAGTAAGTTTGCTTACCCAAAAAAAATATTTATAATATATATATATATATATATATATATATATATATATATATATATATATATATATATATATATATATATATACGTAAAAATATATATATACATTCTTCAATTCTGGTACCAATACATAAATAAAAGGAATGCAGGTGACACTTCTCTTTTCGCATACAATGAAAGGTCTTATTATTATTTTATCATGCACACATTCAGATATATAAAAAATTGTAATAATATAAAAAACTAAATATAAAATAAATGCAGAATACTCACTCGTAATCCTGACTCTTCGTTCTATTCTTGTTTTCTCCCCTCCTCCATTGAAGAGTCTTGCATTTTTTTCCACTCGACATGACGAGGTACAGGTGGAGGAGGGAGACGCGCGCCCCTTACTGCTATGGACCCGTCCCCCCCCCCCCCGCCCCGCGTGCTCCGCTGTCGGTTTAGGGGGCGCACTCCTAATACATGACCTTAGTGTGGTACTTTCGGTCACACTCCCTATCCTGCAAAGAGCAATTTTGCAGAGACGACAGAAGAACGGGTGTCTCTCCTTCTGCCATTCATATGGCACACCCGGCACCGTTTCTGCCTTCGCCCTTCTAAGGCTACTCCAGTATGTGTTCCCCTGGCTGCAGCCGACACGCAGGGTCCACTACCCGACGAGAAGCGGTGATGGACGGGGCCGGCAGCAAGAGGGGCGTCGTCAGCAGGGGCCTGGCAGGCGGGGCGAGCAGGGGCGGGCGCAGCAGGGGCGCGGGCAGCAGGGGCGGCGGCAGAAGGGGCGCGCAGACGGTCGTCAGCAGGGGCGTCGTCAGCAGGGGCGTCGTCAGCAAGGGGGGTCAGGCGGGCGTCGGTAGGAGGGGGGCGGCAGAGGCGGGCCGGCCCGGTCAGGTCGAGCGAAGTTGGCCCTCCTATGCCCTTTCTCTAGGGGCAGATCTGCAGCTCGGGGCAGGGGGTGCAGTTATGGAAGGCCACTCATCGGGATCGAAGTTGATGAGGCATTCCCGGCTACCTCTAGGAACTGTATGTGGGTCAACCTCGGAAGATTGTCACCGCGGTACCCACAGTACAGTATGTAGGCATTTTGGAGGGCCAACTGAAGGATGTATATGAGGAGCTTCTGTGTCCACCTTTCTGGTTCTCCTGGGCGAAGGGATAGTACTGGATGAGCTGATCAAGAGATCAACTCCTAACCATGTGCCTGTTGTAGTGCCCAATGACAGGAGGCCGCTCGGTACGAAACTCCTCAAACACAACTCGGCACTGTCGACGTGTCTTCTTCCGCTGTGCGATCTCTTCGTTGGATGGGTTTCATGACTCGTCGTAATCATGGGGACGAGTCGGACACCCTTCCAACAGATGACGAAGACAGCGCCCTTCCGCCGCCACTCTGTCTCTCCTCTTGCCAGGTGTTTGGCGGATGACTAGCGAACCTCTTGAGGACATTCGGGGCCCGGGCCCCACGCACCAACCGAAGGGTACCACTGACGTGAACACCTGCTTCATACAGTTCCTGGGCCAGGGATACCGAGTTATAATAATTATCCATAAACAGGTGATATCCCTGGTTACGGAAACGTCCCACAAGGTTGAATACAGTGTCACGCAGCATGGAGATAAGACCCGGTATACACTAAAAAGTCCACAACGTATCCAGTGTTGGCCTCGGTAATGAGAAAGAATTTCACACCATATTTCTTTGGCTTCTTGGGGTTATACACTTTTATACTAAGACGTCCTTTGTAAGGCATCATCCCCTCATCCAAAGACAGGTTCTTTCCAGGAATCACGAGATTACTACACCGCTCACGGATATAATTCCAACACTGTACGCACTAAAATGAGGCGATCACTGTTATTCCGGGTATGGCCCTTCGGTTGAAGGCGTTGAAGTACCTGTCCAACGCCAGAAAATTATTACGGGACATAACGCCAGGCACATTCGGCATACATAAAAAATAATTTTCTCCTCCAATATTGCCTGACGTCGACAGCAGGTGTCATACCAAAATAAATGTGGAGCCCCAAAAAATGCGCCATGTCAATGAGGTTGCAACCCCGCCAGTAATACGACAAGGTCGTCCTCAGCTCATACCGGCAGTACCGAGCGTAGTCCACCGTCTCGTGTACCAGGTATTCCAGCAATTCCCGCGTCAGGAAAAGCTGGATGCAACCCCAAAACAAGTCAGTGGTACTGGTACGGTCATCCAGGGGTTGCCGTGAAGGGGTGTCATGTTAGGAGGGGTGGGGTCCTCCGTCCACCCCTCGTCACTCTCCGACGACCGACCTTCACCTTGGCTGGCGCAACGAGCCGACCTTCTACGTGCCCGTGCGCGCGCGGGCACGATGCACACTACCCACCCCCGTTGGCCCATCACCCTCACTTAGGCCCTCATCTTTCTGTATCGTCCTCTGCGATAAAACTTGAGCCCGATCCCCACCCTCCCCCTCCTCCTCAGATTCCCCCTCGTAAGCACTGAACCCACTGAATTCGAGCTCACTTTCGGGATGTGAGCCTCGAACGGACATTGGGGGCAAATATTCATCCTCACTTTCATCGGGACTGATGTCCTCATCACTCGATGACCATACCGCCATCAAAATGAGGACTTGCGACATGTTCCTGATCAAGCTCCGAAAGATACTCGTCTATGTCCCTTGGTTGGAGGCCTCCCAAATGCCTACGAATGCCCCTAAGGACGCCCACATGCTTCCTAGGGGTAACCAAAGGCATACGATGTGTTCCTGAAACACTTTCAGCCACACGTGGCCGACAGAACGGCCTTGAGGCGCGGGGTCATGCTGGGTGCTTGGCCCCTCGCCAGCATCCAGTCCAAAACTCGCCTTACACGATCCCTTCCGACGGGTAAAACGCGCCTTTCACGGTTCACACGTCGTTGAGGACCATATCTATGAATGTCCTGTAGCATACAAATGCTCAAAGTCTCGCACAAGTCCAGAAAAACACGCTTTTCACGAAAGATCGCTCTCGGATGGTGCGCTACTGATGCTGGCTGGAGCGAGAAGAAGGGATATCGCGCATGCGCACCTGGGTCACGCTTCAAAACAAAACAAGGCCTTGATCCGTGAACTCCCAGCATCCCCCAAGGCGCGTGATTCAAAAGTTTTAGGCTGGTAGGCCTATAAGTATTTTTCCGCGAATTTATAAAAAAACTTTCGTATGTCGACGTAAAATACGTCCAGTCGGCACCCGACAGACAATTTATCTCGACGTAAAATACGTCCAGTCGGCGTTTAAGGGTTAACAACTGATAAAACAACACGAGAAGTTAAAAGCACATACGTTAGTTAAAAGTTCAGACAAAGTTAAAACAAAAAACTAAATAAATAAATTAGTAAAATACAAAAGTTAGAAAATATTTGAGGAACACTGGGGGTCGACCTACCATGGTAAGAGATAAATACAAACTAAAAGAATGTACACAGAAACATAGGCTTAAGAAAGATACATGGGGGTGGAGGTGGTCTGGTTGTTCAACTGCGGAACAGGTTGTTTAATAAAAAGGCTCTCCAGGATCAATAGTTCATTTGGGCTGGAGGTTTGACCCTGAAGATGCATTCTGCTGAATGCGAAACGCGTCGGAACAAAGTGTAAAATACTTCGCCATGTATGTATATATATATATATATATATATATATATATATATATATATATATATATATATTAGGGTCTGTTGCCTCGTATAATAAGGCGCCCTATGAGGTAATGTTAGACTTGCGATAATCTTACGCTAAGTCGGTTGGAATTGCACTTCCATATTCATTGGAGTGTCTTGGGGTTTGTAGATCACTTACGAAGTCGGTATTATCTTCTTTGGTTATGACGACGATGTGTTAAACTCATGATGATTCGGCAATGATGTGAGGTTCTTGTAGAAAACACGAAGTATAAAAAAATACATATATTCTTCTAAGATTACATGGTGAAGATCAGGTATGATTGTACAGGTCTTCTAATGACGATAGCTTGAATCGCTTCTGCCAACTGATGATGGCGGTAATTCTATCTGTTCTGTTCTACATGATAAAGCTTAGGTAAAGAGTACAGGTCTGCCAATGATGATGGCTAACTCTATTCTCTTCTCTTCTACATGATAAAGCTTAGGTAAAGAGATACAGGTCTGCCAATGATGATGGCTCACTCTATTCTGCCTACCATCTCGGTTACAAGTCATAAAGGAGCAAACAGTAGCTCGAACATATGAACATACATACAAAATGAGACACACTACAGATCACGTAGGCCGTTTGAATTATAGGTCGCGGTAGTTGTCTCAAGCAGGGAGCTTGGACTAATGTTTCAAAACAAATGAATGAACTACAGGTGACGGCATGTTATCTTAGCCTACTTTTATTGTATACGTCATCTTTAGCGTCTCTAGTCTGATCACATTCCTGCAAGCAATCTGGTTGACCTCTTTAGTTTTAGTCTTTTATATATATGGACTAACATTCCATATTTTTATTATGTAAACACTTACTATATATATATATATATATATATATATATATATATATATATATATATTATATATATATATATATATATATATATATATATATATTATTATATATATATTAATATATTATATATATATTTTTATATATATATATATATATATATATATCTATATATATATATATTGTAATATCATCTTAAATTATTTCTTTGGGTTTCTCTTAACGTAAGTTATTTTTTTTTTTTAATTTTTTTTTTTTGTCTTTCAAGTCTCGAGAAACTGCTTGTTGATTCTTTTCGCTCCCCTCAAGGGTTTTGTTTTTGTTGTTATAGTTTTATTTATCCGCTCGTTTCCCTCTTTTCATGTTTCAACGAGTGGAGGATCGTCTTCGGTAATTGCCTCTTTCGCCTGATGGTTTTACGCTGTCAAACGTACTTAATGTGGGAGAGGTTTTCATCATGGAAGGTGAATCGTTACGGTTCCCCGAAGGGAGGTTCAGCATCACCCACTTATACCGCACTCTTCGTCATTTTTTCTGCAACATTGCCTTCTGGCCACGGACTGGATTTTGAGACGCTCGCTTTCACTTTTTATAAAACGCCAGGCTGCTGTTGGTGGTGAGGGTTTGTCCCGTGCCCTCTTGTGCGAGTCGACGACGACGACGAGTGCACTGCTGTATCCTCCGGGAATCGTCAGGAGGCCTTCTGAGGCCGAGGAAAGGGTGAGCATCCCCTTTTGTCCTTATATACTTTCCCCTTTTTTACGTGAGTGGACTCATAAATGTTTTTGAGTGTTGCTGCCAAGCATCAAGTGGAGGCCCCCGCGAGAGCCTTGTATACAGATTTCTTCGACTGAAGCAGTTTCAGAGAGATTTTGATATGATTTGATGAACAATTAATTACGTATCGATTTGATGAACTAAGGTGTATCCTGATTATTTTTTTTTGTTGTTGTAAATTATTAGTTAAGGAAAATTCAGTTATTAGTATTAAGTTTCTTGGCTTTTTCTCCACCTATCGTGTACACGTGAGTGAGTGTTGATTTCGTTCTTCTACTGTGACATTTCTCTCTTACTCTGCGGTATAATAGTTAGGTACATACTAGTAATTATTACTAATAATATATAAAAGTAACAAGACTTGCCTCAGGGATAATTTCTGCAGAAGAGATCCAGAGATAATTTCTGCAGAAGAGATCCAGAGAGCCAAAACTTTGCTCTTATATCAGGAAAATGGTGTAACTATTGCAATGTTAATTCATAAAACTTAATGTCTTCTGGATAATCCAAGCTGATGTAAGCTGAGGTGAACTGGGTTCATATAAACTGAATTGAGCCTATGGTTGAAGATTTTCAGACTAGAAGATTTAAAAAATAAATAAATAAATTAAATAAAATCATCTTCATCAGACCAGCAATCTGTTAAAAGATAAAAAAAAAAAACTTTAAACCCCATCATCCTAAGTCTAAAATCAGCAAATTGATTTAAATATCAAACCACAATCATATCAAGCATATACTGAAAACAACTAATTTTAAAGTAAAAATATAAATGCTGGACAGAAACAGCACTTCGGCTTATTCTCAGCACATTTTTGGCCAGATTAGAAGTTTTCACAACAAAAATGTAATTTTTGTAACAAAATGAAATTTTGTTTACAGCTGTATGACTGTTCGGTAAGACACTGCAATAAAAACCTAATTTAATCTTTCTCACGCTATTATTAAATCAATCCAGTATTGCAAAATCCCCAAGTGTTTTAATACCATTAGTTCTACTTAATATTACTCTGTACAGGCGAATGAAACAATATGACGAAATAAAACAAATTAAAACATACGCAGGAAAACTAAACTTATTTCTATCTCATCTCAACAATGAACCACAGTTTGGGTAGGTATTGTCCCGATACAGTTGCGTACTATGTCATGACGTAGAATACAGAACAAACTGAGGCGGGGGGGGGGGGGGGGGGGGGGGGGGGGGGGGGGGGGGGGGGGGGGGGGGGTGGGGGGGGGTGGGGGGGGGGGGTGGGGGGGGGGGGGGGGGGGGGGGGGGGGGGGTGGGGGGGGGGGGGGGGGGGGGGGGGGGGGGGGGGGTGGGGGGGGGGGGGGGGGGGGGGGGGGGGGGGGGGGGGGGGGGGGGGGGGGGGGGGGGGGGGGGGGGGGGGGGGGGGGGTGGGGGGGGGGGGGGGGGGGGGGGGGGGGGGGGGGGGCTGGTTAGTATTACTACGTCTTGTAGCTGGTCCCCATATTTGAAAAGATCTTATTCAAAAGGGTCCAGTTTGTGAACCAGCTCCACCACATAAAGCTTGTGTGACGCACAGTACATAAAAGATATTGAACATTGCAATTACTTTTTTGCATAATGTTCCGAAAATTAAATCAATTTAATATCCTACGTCAATATTGTAATAAATTACAACATTACACTTCAAAGGAAAACAAAATATCAGCATCAAACAAATAATACAATAACTGGCTGATCTATATAACTCGAGATACGATCTACAACACGATGGCCAATCCCTCGTCAATGTTTATAACCGGAATTTCTCGTCCTTTTATGAAATGGCTAGGAACACGAAAACTGTCCATTAGTTGCGTCATCTACGATCACGATGTCAACACGGCACAGAATGACTGCTCTATCTCGGTGGTCTTGGCTTGACTTCATTTCTGGCTCGGCAGTCACTCATCGTTTCACTACCGAGGAGTGAGGTGATCGGCTCCGTGGTGTCGACGCCTGTTGCGCTTTGGTAACATTGGCTCGGAAGCCAGATTAAATTGAAGGGAGACGGCCATGTAGTGTAGAAAAGTGAGTAATTCTTTAGAGGGCTTTGCAGACTACGTAGTCTGGCTTCGGTTTACATCCACACATAGAAAATGTAACAAGCACAACCTTTGGATATACACATACATATCACATAACCGTGATTCATATTAACGCATTAAGCAACAATGTCCTTTAATGCCTAATTCGCTCTACCTCGGAATTAATGTATTTTTCATAAATTGTAAGCGATGGGGAATTTTTAAGTGATAAGAAATTCGTTGGTGTGTGTCACAATGACAATTTAAATCCGTGGTCCAGTATAGTACGTAGTCCTTGGTGATGAAAACCAACTTTTACGTCGTTCATTATCATGAATGACAAAGGGAGTCTCATCACAGAGTACCAGAGCTGTGTAGGAACTAGGAAGGGCCCTTGAGAAATATTAAATGATTCTTCTTCCAAAAGATTAAAACTGGATCTGAGGTCGTTTGCTTTTCACGATCAATCCGAGATGAAAAATTTCACACAACATAAAACACGAAAGAAAAATATTTTCTCTTGTGATTTTGCATTCTACGAATGTTTCAAACAACTTGAAAGATTTTTGGGTTGGAGGGAAAGTCCTAGGCAATGCACGGGAACGTAGCCTACATTATTAGAATCATATTTCAGAGAAATATTTATAAATATACATGAGCAATTAATAATTACACACATACATTTTATAATACATATATATATAGTTTAATTATATGTTAGAATCTTACTTCAGAGACCAATTTATTATACATGTACTACTTGAACAACTTGTGAAAATTACAAGAGAATTATAAAATACATGTGTACTATATATTGTGTGTTTTTGTCTGCCTCCCCACTGTGCAAACTGGGGGCATACAAATTAGCGGCAAAAACTCAGACACGAACACTTTGTAATCTGCGCAATAGTTCTGATAAATACATATAGACATCAACACACACATATATGTGTATATATGCATGCATGTATATCAGAACTACGGTCCCGTTTTGTACACACGTCTGCGCTTAAACAACACACATGTAGCTACAGCTTGTGTCCATGTTCACACAATATATGTATCCAACTTACCCGATGTGTGTACACATTTTTCCAACATTCTTGTGTCAACAGTGTCATATACATGTAAATACATCTCCTATGTCGATCAAACGCTTTCTACTCGGACGCCATTTTATATAAATCAATCAAGATGTCGTTATTGGAATATACGTCATCTCCGAAACAGGCGCCCCCCCCTCCCCGGGTTCGTTGAAATTTATGACAAAATGGACATTATATTCTAAAATGAATGGGTTATTCCCACTCCCTGATTAATTCAATGACGGTCGAAACTGCGATCAGTCAACAGGTTTTTGCTTGATGTTCCTGAAGTTATATTATATAAATATACTTTGTATCAAGGCCAAAAGAAAAAAAATTCCTTGCCAAAGTAATACAGGATGATATAATAACTGTTATCCAAGCTTGAACTAACGAAATTTAATACGGGGTAATCTTGGGTCCATGGCGACCTCTCTCATCCCTGAAGAATTCAGAACACAAACTATAACCCCTCCAAGAGATTGGCAAGTCGTTCACGAATCAACTATCGTCAAATAAATGAGAGATCTCCGTTCCAAGTTCTCTAATAGCACTCTCTCCGTCATGATGACGCAATCTTTTCGCCTTGGTATGGAAGCAGAACATCTTTTAAATTTAATAGGAAAGTCCTTGGCTCAAGGTCATCCCTCGCAGAGAGATTATCGAGGTCTGCAATATAGCCTAGTGGATAGTCATTAAAATAAATATAGCAATCTTAAATGATAATCGAATATAACCCAGCCCAACAATTTTACCCTAATTTGCCACTGTAACAACATATACGAATCCGTTCTGTAATGGAAATAAAGCAGAACTGGTACTTGCAAAAGTTAAGATGAACATTTAGATCAGTAACAGTCAAATTTTATTGAATTACTCTCTGGCCCTGACTACGTAACTAATGATTTGTTTACAGGAAAACTATTTTATGCTGAAATACAACAGTTAATCGACAGACAGGGAGGGGTGGAAAGAACTAGATCAGGAATGATATACGCAATCAGCTGCTGGAGTTATCAAAATAACTCTTCCAGGAGAGGACATTAGCACTACGGCTAGTTTACCATATAGAAATAATCTACCTACAGAAATAATAAGTTTCGTAGCAAGCTCTAACTGACCCAGGGTACGCATTAACAGTGCAATATGAAAAAGAAAACAGGCTAAGCTCTACCCAGAGAGTTCCCTAAGGCTACCAGCTGCTGCTGTAACTTGGTCGACTTACCAAATACAAAATATGAAACTTGATAATAAAGTATCTTCCTCAAAAAAGGTTTAACAACCAAGATTATATCTTAGACATCCCAACCCTGATGAAGCTTTCCCTTACTATTATATGTAGTTGTTAGGATTAAGAACCTTTGGGTTACCTTTTTCCTTTCTGTATAGATATTTTGTGTGAACGATCAGCACGGGAAAAAGGCACTTTCCGACTTGCCAGTATGCAAAGAATGGAGTTTCACACTCCTGACGAGAAATAAATAAAATAATGTAAGGTGGGATGCCTACAATCCCAAACTATCTGCTTCCATTTCCCAAACTTAACGGAGGGCAGCAAGTAGGTACTAAGTCCTAAGAAGTTGTTCTCTTAAAGTCAAATGTTCACGGAGTTACAAATGCATGTTGCCAGTGATGCTATAGCCCAGATTTAACTTTTTTATATATATACCTTTTTCTATTCAGCCAGCACAGGTAAACATGAAAAGGTTAGGTTAAAATTATACCAAGAAAATAAGCAAGTAGACTTCCAAAGCTTGGATAAAAATTTTAAAAATTACTTAGCCATATTATTCCCTGGATTATTAACTGCCTCAGTAAAGAATATGAACAAATTTTCCTCTTGAGCTCAGTGGGGCAATAGTGGCCACAAAAACGAGAATGATAGCAGGATCTCATACGAAAGAAGGAAACTAGACTAAACTAAAAATAAAAAGGCATCTCAGCAAAATGAAAAACCTTTCAGAGGCAGGTTTAGCATTTTGAATAATGTAACCTGTCCATATACATTTCAAGTAACACAAGAGCCCAATATATTGAGAGTGAAATTTCCAACAAGTTTTGACAAATTTACCTCTTCCCAAGACATAATTATGCACAGTAAATGTGGTGGCGAGGGGTAAATGAAGATGAAAATAGTTCTCCCTAATAAAATGTATGATACAACCTTATGGCCTGTTCACACTATCATATTCCTGGGTTTCCAATTACGTATACAAATAATTGTACATATCTCTCCAAGTTTCAAGATATGCACTCTACATATGCTAAAACTTGCACATACATGTCCAATATTTGTGTAAGTAGGTTACGTGCAAATATAAGAATAAATATTTAAACCAATTATTTTTTTACCAGTTTTCTCCAAACAAGAACTTTCAAAAAGATCCAGTATCTGTTCTTATGTTTACACTGTGCCATACATAATCTACTGAAGCAATAATGAGAAAATTTTTATACTAAGAAGGATTTGGAGTTGAAAATATAATTTCCCTGTGATTTAGTGTTTTTTTTTAATTTCTCATGCTTAATTTGGTAGTAAGTTAGAAGTCTTGATGATACAGAACCAACTTTCCCATAGTATACCTTACAAGCACGGGGGGTAACAGCAGGTAGAGAGGTTTTATGATATGGGAAAATTCAAAGTACCTAAGTGAATTATATATAGGCTAGACTAAACTAGAGCAACAGGGCCTTGCCTGGCCAAGGGGTCCTGGACTTCACCTTGGCTTAACGTAACCTAATTATGCCATTTGGTTCCTGCTTGCCTAGTGCATGGCATTACTTTTGAAAATGTTCAATGAACCTTATAGTCAATTAGAACTTGCAAAATTATCATAGAGGTGTTAGAATACTCCCTGTATTTTGTTAATTTTAAGTTATCCCCCACCCCACAAAAAAAAGGCATTTTCCCACAATGGTCCCAATAACTAGGATATAAGGGGTCCAGTATCCTTAACTCTGAATTACTACCAAACGAACATGAGAATTTTCAAAAACACACTAATTAAATTCACTTGAAATTTTGCAATGTAGCCAAAATAATCAAGAGGAACATCAGTACCAAAGGAGCATTGGCAAATAATTTATGAAATCCAAAACCCCATTTGGTTGGTGAAACGCTGGGTAAAAAAAAAAAAAAAAAAAAAAAAAAAAAAAAAAAAAAAAAAAAAGGGAAAAAAAAAAAAAAAAAAAAAAAAAAAAAAAAAAAAAAAAAAGTTATTCAAAGTAGGTACTCTAGCCATTCTCACCAACAATTCACTAGGCTAAAAAAAAAAAAATCTTATTGGGAGCTCCTAATACACGTGTCAAAACAAAGAATTTAGAAAACGTCCGAGAGGGAGTATAATCCCTGGTAAATATCTCGGTAACAGTAAATATTGTTATTCACTGGTAAATTACCCAGTAAGAGTATACCACATTAAGCAGATTAAGGAGGATTAAAAACAGCAAAAAAACCCAAGATTGTGAGTCAGAACAAAAGTAAATACAAAATAAAATAAAAACTGCACTTTCTTGATCTCACAAATGGCCACATCATTTCTACAATTACAAATAACGTCCACAAGTCTAACAGCAGACTGCAATTCTGCCCTTTACCTAGTTTGTTAAAGGTATTGAGAAAAAAAATCAAAAGTTTCAGGTAAATGTCAAGGAAGACATAGGTAGGCCTATTTTTCAAAGGCTGCTTAATGTAAGGTTTGTGAGTGTGTTGAGGCTCTTCACACAGGCCTAATACACTCATTCAACCAAAGACCACCAGGCCCTGTGGTCAATTCGGCCATAAGTCAATTAGGCCGCAACATCTAAACACATAGATATGTTTATGGTATTTACCATCATTACTTTATGTTTTATGTACATTCCCAAGGGGCTGGTATCAGTAGCTAAGCATGGCGCCCATTTTGCAAGTAAACTGGAAGTTGCCCAACCTAAAAGGATGCTTATGTTCGAAACGGACAGGAAACATGAACTTCCCATAAACCAGAGTAACATAAGGAAGTTTCAATTTACTACATAAAGTTAGGATATGGTGTCGTAGATGAGGCTATGGGGAAGAAAATCCTCTGGAAAGGATGACATACTACTGCCAAAGGCGAGGTCAGGTTAGGATTCACGGTCAGGAGACCGAGTGCCAAGACAAGTTAGGCCTAGTTATTACCTAATCTAAGTTTAGAGGTACAGTAAGTTCCAGAACTGAAGCGACAAATTTCAGAGAATTTCGTTCGAAATTCACTAACTGGCAACTACAACTCGTAGCTGAAAAATATTTTATTTTCTACAGTGAAAGCTCTATCAAGCAAAATAAAGCAACCATCTGATGCACAAATATCAAATCTTATGATATTTTTTGTTATAACAATCAAATAAGAAAAAAAAATTACTGTAATAGTAATTATTTTAAAGTATAGTAATTATTTCAAACTATAGAAACGAAACAATTTGAAATTCTCGTTCAACACAGGATTACCAACATTACCAATGTATATTTCGAGCAATGTGGAAACAAATATTTAATATTATAGTGTATCATCAATTATTTTAGCGAAGATGCATAAAACCATGCAAAGTATAATTAAAATATGAAGGGAAAATCTCCGCGACATTAAACATAATCAACCATGAATGCACTACATACAATAGAGAAGTTGGGTGTGGTTGATAGTTCTGATTCTAGCTTCTAGGACCGAGCATAAAACACCATCTTCGAGAAAGGCTCTAACTGCTGCGGCTACCTTCAGGTGACTGGACTAGGCCTAGTTTTCCGGGCATTGCAAGGCTTACAATGCAGGGCCACTGTCTGTTATTTAAGCAAAGATAGAACCTTCAGGACCGATACCAGGACCTGTCCTTGCACTGGGAAACAGACTCGCTATACAAAAAAATAAGAAAGACGGTCGCAAGCAACCAGAACACCCGTTCAATATCACCACCTGGTTAAGTAGGGAGACGACAGACCCAACCACCCCTCCCCCACTCTACCTCTACCTCTACCCACAATACTAACTCCACCTTTTTCACTTCAACCTTTTACCTCAACTCTTCGAATCATATTCCAACCGTGAAATTTAAGACTGAATTTGCGTAAGTGGGCGTATCATAAGAGTGTGATATCACCCAAATTCATATTTCCACGGACAACCAGTAATCCAGTTCAAATCCAGTCAAGCATTATTGTATAACAGAAATTTATGAGTTTTTTGGGGATATATATATATATATATATATATATATATATATATATATATATATATATATATATTATATTATATAAAGAAGCACCCGAGCATGACAATAGGCCTAGTGCTTGATTCTTAAAACAGAACTCTGGTTATTCCTGACTAGATAAAAAGGACCTGAGGGAGAGAGAGAGAGAGAGAGAGAGAGAGAACGAGAGAGAGAGAGAGAGAGAGCAAGGAGCGAGATACTCGAATTAAAATAGTGCTCGCCAAGCATATTCACACTCCGGATCGTATGGACAAGATAGTCTCACTCATGCACTGAAAAAAAAAAAGGTGGAAACCTACGAAAATACTTATTTGGTGCGACCCTGAACGCAATTCCACGTGCAAAAGTGTGCACAATTGAGAAATTCGATGAAATTATTAACTAACAAGCTGGGAAATATATTTCCTTGATTCTTGACATAGGCGTAACCATGTAACCAGTGCTAAACGCGCATATAACTTGGATTTCGTCTTATTTATATTTCATTTAATCAGATGCTAAACTTCTCTGTGCTTTATCAAAAGAAAACATAATAACTTTCGATATAACGCTATAAAAGTAGAAAGTTAATTTACAAATATAAGGCCAATGCTTATGCACTCGGTTCCTGCTGCACTCGATGGTGAACACTTCATATCACACTTTGAGACCCGCAGATGTTTCTTCGGGGAATTTTTTTTTTTCCTTTAATAAACAATTATTGAACTAACATTGATCATTCACTGGGGAAATACTTTGTGCGCTTATACAGTTAATCACTGATACGTATTATCAGATAGATAGGATGACAATAATTGGAATAAAATATACTAACTGGCAACCCCATGAGTTTCTAAAGAAGTACGATCAATTCTGAGATTTGTCGCTTCACTTCTGGAACTTACTGTACAATTACTTTACCAAACTTTATCGAGGTAAGGTGCTAGGACTAATTTTGCATTAATACAGAGGTACTTCATACTGTTGGTCATTAAGCTACCTAAAGTTTTATCTACACGCACAGCCATAAGTACCTTATAGCTAGGCTATACTACAATAGGCCTATGGGTATGGTGGGTTTCTCCCTCTGCCAGTCTTAATAAATAGGCATAGGCTAATTCACCTTTGTATAATGGTTATTTGCTTTTCCCATTCCCAAAAACTTTTCTAGGCTAGCTTAGTTGTTTTAAGTATATATTTAGTAGTGCAACAAGGATGACGAAGGAGCATAAACCACATAGGCCTATAGGCTACCTTCATTAGGTAGGTATTTATGGTGTTAGTTCAGGTTACATTTACCTTATGTTCTGGTTCCGGCATAGTCCTTACTAAATTCTACTTCAGTTGGCAGTAAAATCACAAGCACAAAGAAATGGCCGTACTGCTGCCAATTGTCTTAGATGACGATAGTCAATAATGGACCGTGAGAGTCCGACTGTACGAAGTTAGTCTGACAACGTCACAGGTAACAGTTCGCGGCCATATTGTTCTGGAATAAACTTTTTCGTGTCCTCGTTAGTTTTCTATTTTCTTTTACTTTCTTTTTTTTATTAACCCCTCTTTTATCTGACACTAATTTTAATTTTTTATTTAATACTTCTTTTGCATATAATTTTTAAAATAAGATAACTCTTATTTTTCTAGTTTTTCGTGTTCAATTTTTTTTAACTCCACTTTGACCTGACACAGATTTCATTTTGATATTGATTTCAGTGCATCTTTACTTATGATACGTCTGTATAATAAAGTAACTCTTAAAGTATTCAAGTTGTGGCTGATATTCATATTTAATATTTATTATTAAAATCGTATTTTACTTGAAAAATAGTCAAATGAAGTGTAGTTTGGTTTCTGTTAAAAATAAGTAAACCTACGAATGTTTTGTCAAAAGGACTAAAATAAAAAGTAAAATTTATTTTTTAACACTTAAAACTTGAGAAGCTTAATTATTAACAAAATTGGAAAACTAGTTCTGCATTTACGTATACCACCTATCTAATATTTAAAATGGGGGAACAGCGAACTCTGTTTCAGTAAGTTGTCAAAAATGAGAGAACCTTAGAAACTTCTTTGTTGTGTAATCGCAGTTTTTGCTAAAATTAAAGTGGTGTTTTAATAATTATAACATTCGTGTAATTCGGTTCTTAGACTGGAATTTTTAGGAAAAATTGTTGTAATAAGAAGAAACGTTACCTGTCAGTGTTCAACTGTCATTCTCACTTGCCTAACCAAAACAAAAAGTGTTCTTGAAGAGTATCCAATTCATGTTGCTGAGTTTCGTTTCCTGTGCAAATATCCTGGTATTGCCTATCAAACTGTATGAAACACTTAAAGTAGTTATGGAATGTTGTTACATGACAATTCATTGTACAGACAGTACAAGATACAGGAGGCTTTCACAAAAACAGTCCTGTGGATTCATTGGTGGAATGTTACAGGAAGGTAGGCAAAACAATATTATTACTATTTATTAGGTAACGGTATTACTATATTTAATGTCGCACTTGGACATATTATTTTAATATAAGCATGCACGCCATCATTACTTGGAATGGATGCAGGCTTAGTCGGACCTTAACTGATTCGGACCTTAATCTTGGCTGATTCGGACCCATACTATAATAATTTTATATTATAGCAATGGGTATTTCTATATAAGCATTTTTCATCGTTCGTCCCCGCGAATACGAAAGCCACCAGGAATTGGGGCATCAAATGTATTTCGCCGTGTTTAGTACGAGCCCCTGGGGGTTAATTTCAGACGTCCGAATAAATTTTACTTAAAATTCTTGTTCAGGATGTAAAACTGCATAGAAAAATCGGCCAATCATATGAAGATCCGAATAAGCCTGGATAAAGGTCCGAATGAGCCAGTACATTATGGTCCGAATCAGCCAAGGTCCGAATAAGCCAGTTCCCCTTGGAATTACCTTAATGGTGAACGTTTCTAAGTTTCATTAAGGTAGCAAATTACCCAGCAGTTTTAGAAATATTGAACAACCTCCTCCAGGAAGTTATTCAAGTGAAATACTTGGGCAAATTTAAGGGGGCCCTGCCTAACCTAACCAAGGAGGCTGGATATACTAAAGGTATCTATACCTAGTCTTGGGGTAGGGGACCAACCACACCAAACCTAACCTGACTTAGGCCAGCGGGTCCTTACAAAGCATAATGCATAGTGTTATTGTGAAAACATTTGATAAACGTACTTTAATCTGGATCAGAACTATCTTGGGGATTAATATATAAGTAAAGATTCTCATATCTTAAGAGTGAAAATCGAACTCTAGCTTAAAAGAAAAGGGTAGAGTTAACATTAATCGACCATGGTTCTTCATACCTGTAATTAATAACAATAACCAGAAAGATAATGTCACAGATCAATCACCAGTAATGTAATGTCTGGATGATGAATTAAATTCAGTGTTTGGGGACATATATTTTGTATTACACGAGGGATTTGGTAGTGCTGTCATGTGGCATATATGGTTACTCTTTTTGTGTATGTGTATGTGTGTGTGTGCGCGTGCGCTTGAGAGAAATAGAGTACGGGAAATAAGGTTTTATCGTGGCTAGATAGGTATTATGTATAGTTTTAATTTCTAATATGTTGAGTGAATTTGAATATCTCTCTCTCTCTCTCTCTCTCTCTCTCTCTCTCTCTCTCTCTCTCTCTCTCTCTCTCTCTCTCTCTCTCTCTCTCTCTCTCTGAGCCAATTAGTGATAAGATAACTGGTATCAGATTCATGCCGTAATTAGTCCAAGAACCGAAAAGAAGAAATGTCTTTCTCGAGTTTCCAGTAAATCTCATATACTATCTCATGTCAGCCGACATGGTTTTAAAGCACGCTCATCCTAGAATGATGCACACACACCAGGAAATACGTGTCTGTTTGCCATATTTAATGGCCTCTTGACGTGACAATATAGACTATTTTTCATGGCCTTTTGATTCTTCAGTAGTGTTCGTAGTTTTCCTTCGCCATGCACTAGGATTTCGGTAGACATACTCCGTATAAAACGGAAAATCCAAGGAAACAACTCCTTTGCAAATTTTTGTCGTTATTCTGAGATCGTTCGTATATGTGGTTCTTAGTTTGTTTTGAAGTAGTTGGCCTATAAACGAGTATGCATGCTTTCTATCATCCAACTTAGATTACAGCGCTTTCTGAGTAATGTATCCAGGGTAAGATGTTTTTGGCTGCAAAAGTTGCCAGTACATTATATCCGATTACGTAAACAAATGAGGATGAATACTTGTATACTTAAATTGTCAGTCACTTGTTTTTGGAGACTTCTTCCTGAAAGATGAATACATATAATTATTATACCCTTTTCAGTGGGTGTCACTACAGAAAATTATACGAGGATATAAAATTTATATGGAGGCCAACCGCAAGATTTCTGTAGTGACCCATTTTGCGCTATGTTTCCTTAGGCCAGATAACCGGCCCTGTTCTCGAAGATAATCCTTTAGTAGTCTGTCTGGTCACCAGTGGAGGAGAAATAGCTACATATTATTAGGTGGTCTTCCCATCACACGCTCCATTCTTTCTGGAGAAGGAGACGAAAGTTTCTCAAGAGCTTAGGAGTTTGTTACAATTTTCACCAATGCAGTTTCAGTGTCGGATTTTTTCAAGGGTTATTTTTTAAATCCCGCAAGGATATTTGAAAGAGATTGTTCATGTTTATTGATCATCATTGCTTCCAAGTCCATAAACCTTGATTAATGCCATTAAAAGTAGTAGCGGTACTTATGCAAGTTAAGGTAAATTATGAAACTTCATTGTTAAGTCAAATCGAAATTCAGTTCGCATATAAGTGTAATGATTTCATGTGAGATTGATCACGAATTCAATCAGACATTTCGTTAACGAGCAAACCGTCTACATCGTCGATCAGGAAAGTTATTTATCATTTTGAAAAATACCGTTAATACCAGTTCCATAACTTGTAAGGAATCTTTTAGTGTGTGTGTGTGTTCAGAAATATGCGTAGCTAACAGAAGTAGGCTACCTGAAGTAGCCTAATTGAGTCTTCTGAACGAGTCATCGGCTACGTATATGACGTACGAGTATTTACTTTCGACATTTCTTAGACGGAGCTGGATATCTCATTACGAAGGGTTTCCAGTCAATCATTTGCTCCCCATATGACGTCTGACAGCAGCTACCCAAATGGAAAATGCCCAATTACGGAAACTGAAGATCAAAAGATGATTACGAATCATCTGAGCAGTTTTCCTTGGTATCACTTTTCGTTTGATCTTGAAATTATTTACAGGCGGCATGAAAATTTTATGAGGAAATTGATGCATGTGATTTTTTTAAAGGGAAAAAAGTGATGTCATTGAAAAATAATGAAGTGAAGGTTGTTGCTTTTGTAATTTCTGGTGAAGCTCGTGTAGCCCTCTTAACTAATTGCAGATGCTGAATGAAAACATGAAAGGAAAAAAGGGAATTAAATGAGTTGGAAAATCACAGTGGAAAGGAAAAACTCAAGTGAAAATGGAAGAAAATAAATGAAAAGTGATATGAAGTGAATGCGGAAATTTAAATTTAACTACGAAGTAGAAAGGAAATTTCAGTGAAAAGGAAAGTTATACATTGCAAAGGAAAATTCGGTGAAAGGGGAAATTAGGTAAAAAGGAAAATCCTGATGAAAAGAATGATGGAATCGGGGAAATATGAAGATAAATTTAGGGACATAGTGATACAGGAACGAAACTGATGGAAATGAATTCAGGAATTAGTTTCGATGAACTTTGTTATCAGTAACGAAATAAAAGTAAAATCCCTTTATGGCAGCCGAGAGCCAGGATTGGTTTTAGACATAACTAAGTTATGTCATTTGCGATCAAAAATTGAAATTTGAAAAGTGAGAACTTCGTAAATTGCACGACGTAATAACAAACGTAAATACACGCAGACGTACACACACACACACACACACACACACACACACACACACACACATATATATATATATATAATTATATATATATATATATATATATATATATATATATATATATGTATATATATATTATATGTAGTATATGAATGTAATGTACGCCTTTATACTATAGCCAAATACCCTGTTCTTTAAAGAGTTTTATCTCTTTAATGGTACCACTCTGGTGTCATAATTCTATGATGTGTGTGCACGACCGTCATGTTTGGGTATTCATAATCCATTTTGCTGACAGTGTGTTTACATAGCGTTATTTTTTCTGCACATGAAAATCACATGTTATATTGTTCGCTGCGTCTACATGAGAACATACGTTACATTCATACACCCACTTATGCGTTCAAACGCAGAATCGACGGAGTCTTTATAAGCTGTGATATTCAGTAAAATAGAATATTTTTGCTTGCGAAGTCGCCTTTTAACAATCCGGGAACTCTAGTTTTTCCTATTAGTTTAAAATGCTTTGTAGGTTTTGCTGTTATTATTATTATTATTATTATTATTATTTATGACTGCTGGATCTTAGCCTTTCCATCCAGGAAGAAGCAAGATAAAGTTATTGTTAGACTAAAAAGGCCTTGAGCAAGCAAACGCTTTTGCTTTCGCAAGCAACCTGAAGTCTCTTATTTCGCTTTTTGCAAAAGAGAGAAGGCATCTCATCTCCCGTGATAACGATGTCAATTTTCTTTTATTTTTATTCCTTCATAAAGATGATTCAGACGAAAGGGAATGGTTCTTAGACACAGTTTTCTGCAATGACGTCGGTTATTTGTGGTAGCATATATGCAATGGTTAGACCTTTGACATTCCAAGGCCGCCTCTTAATTTGAAAGCGTTTGCAACCTGGATGTGGAATTATCCGTCATTAAGTGATAAAAATAATAACGGTATTTGGCAACTGCATCGAGTTTTGTATGTGCATATGTTACAGGCAGATAACGAAAACAGGCATTTCACGAATTGCCTGTAAATGCAAGCAGATAGCAAAAGCAGGCATTTCACGAACTGCCTGTAAATGCAAGCAGATAGCAAAAGCAGGCATTTCACGAACTGCCTGAAAATGCATGCAGATAGCAAAACCAGGCATTTCACAAACTGCCTGAAAATGCAAGCAGATAGCAAAACCAGGCATTTCACTAACTGCCTGAAAATGCAAGCATATATCAAAACCAGGCATTTCACTAACTGCCTGAAAATGCAAGCAGATAGCGAAAGCAGGCATTTCACGAACTGCCTGAAAATGCAGGCAGATAGCGAAAGCAGGCATTTCACGAACTGCCTGAAAATGCAGGCAGATAGTTAAAGCAGGCATTTCACGAACTGCCTGAAAATTCAGGCAGATAGCGAAAGCAGGCATTTCACGAACTGCCTGAAAATTTGAGCATATAGCGAAAGCAGGCATTTCACGAACTACCTGAAAATTCAGGCAGATAGCAAAATGCATTAAGGAACGTTTTATCCCACAGGGGCTAGTACTAAAGACGGCGAAATGTCCCTATAAGTGCATTTCGCTATCTGCCTGAAATGTCTGGCAGTTCGCAAAATGCCCTTCGCTATCTGCCTGTAACACATGTATTGGGTTTAATGTTTGGGCAGTGACAGTGGGGCATATCGCTGAAGTACCGTAGCATTGCACTACCCTTAATATGATGTCTTAACAGTAGAATCGGTGTTGTTATAAAGGTAAATCTGTCTAAGAAGTATTGTATATATATATATATATATATATATATATAATATATATATATTATATATATATGTGTGTGTGTGTATGTATATATGTATGTATGTGTATATTATATATATATTATACTGTTGTATTACAGTAAGAGGCATTCATGAAATGGATATGAATTAGCGTCATGACAAATAGGTGTTGTTGTGGTCAAAGGAAGTTGAAAGATCGCATTGCAAAACCCGGTAGATATACCTTTTACCGTACCTCCCTTCATATTCTCTTTCTTCCATCGTACTCCCCTCCCCCCTCTTAACAGTTGATTTATAGTGTACTGCGAGGTTTTCCTCCTGGTACAGCTTTCAAACCTTTTTACCGCCAATTTCCTTGTCAGCGCTGAATGACCTCATAGGTCCCAGCGCTTGGGCCTTTGGCCAAAAGTCTGTATTCTGTTCTTTTCATCTGTTATTTAACTTTATTTTAGCAGCGTCTAAATGATTTTCGTAGCGTCATAATCCATTTTCGTGGGGCTATTCCTAAAGTTACAATGTTTTTCCAAATTTTTGTTTTTCATAAACGTTATAATTCGCATCGTAATGTCAAAATGCTTTTTCTGACGTTTTTATGCTTTTCCGAGTGTCATAATTCTCCTCTTATTGTCATGAATACTTTTGCTGATAGCCTTTATACATTTTATGTCATGATGCCTCTTGTGAAAAATGTTCTCGTTGATTTGAATATAATATATTTTCCACTGATTTGTAATTATGTGAATATACACACAATTCCATGTCATGTTTTTACATTAATCAAAATAATAATAATATGACTTAGTAGCCATATAGATTTTTTATGTATTATGTGAGAGGATATCAGTTATTTATTATTTACTGCATTACGTGCAAGGGAGTGTTTGAAGTACCATAAGTGTTGCTGACTCATGATGTTGCATCATCTGTCTACTGAATGAAACAACATGGGGTAATGGTTCAATGAATTCATACAATATTATTAAGTTCATTTAGAAGGTTGCATTGTTAACCATGTTGATGACCACTTGTTTATGTGCCCCCATTTACGTCACTTGAGACCTTCTCCCGTTGTTTGTAATATTTGCATAACGGAAATTTTTTTTCAGTATTTCGAGAGAAATAGATTTTCACGAATTTCATTTATTTAGTTTATTGATTCTGTTATGATGAAAATGCGAAACGTCGGTGTCACATTATGCCATAACCTCTTGATAAGTCGCTTGTGTATTGTGTCATCTCTGTGGTTACGCCGTTTGAATAATACTTCGTATTTTGTCGTAAGTTCCATTGATTGTATAGCAACGTAAAGTAGAGATTTAAAAGGCTCGATTATGTATTTCAGGATCCCTTGTCATAATCACAGTCTTATCTATGTGACTTGAGTAATATTTTTGTATGCATTGGCTGAAAGCAGTTCGTGATCACTCTGTTCTTGCTAAGGCAGTTTTCTTTAATAGTCTTCCTAATGGTTTACAAACTTTGCAGTCTTGTCTGTTATTCTAGGTAATGTAATAACCTTGATATTGAAGCCTACCTAGTAGTTTAGCCTAGACGCCCTTACCTGACTAATCTCTAGAGAAAATAGGGTTGGGTTAAACGTAAATATACGTCACAGTAAGAAATTTACTTAGTAGCACTTCCACCACACATTAGCGGTCTGGTGCGATAGACTAACAGGTCATAGTTATGACCAAAAAGCATCAGAGTATGATCAGGAATTCAAGATATGGTCTTGTTCAAATGGAATATTGAAAAATGGAAATTGAGGGATATGTTTCCAGTATCACGAAGATAATGCAAAGCATTCGATAGAGCATTTTGAAAGTACTTGAAGTCGTACTTAAATAAGTGTGACCTTAATTAAATATATGTTCGTCGTATTTTTTTCATTGACACTTATATGGTATTGCTAAGCCGTAGAAAACCTAAGATAAATTGGCACGAAACAAGCGCAATTATATATATATATATATATATATATATATTATATATATATATATTATAATTTTCCTCAGGATAAACTCAGAATAATGATCGACTTTAATTGCATCAGATGATTTATTTGGCGGCATATCTTTAAAAGCCTTCATAATGTAAACTGCGCATGCAAGGCGCGTATTATCTTTCCTACGCTTATCAGTCTCTCCAGCAGCTATCAGACATTTTTATTATTAATAATTAATCGACATTTAGATACAAGAGTGTTCCTTGCAGCAGTGTCGGTTGGATCACAAGACTTGGGTGACTTTAGGCCCTAAAATCACCTTTAGTGCCTGAAATAAGTCTTTATCTGTTTTAGTCAGTTTAAAAGTCCTTGCAAAATCATAAGTTGTTGATGGTAAGTTGCCAGTATCGACTATGTTTATTTGCACATTTGCAACTGCATGTTTACTTGCATATTTTCAACTGCATGTACACAGTGAAATGGTTGAGTTTAATACGACGCCAACTTAATTCGACGTCAAAAGAGCCCTCCACACTTTTTAAACTACCCACGCCAAGTCGGCGACCTACGGCAACAGCCGCTGTCAAGGCACCAAATGCCGCTATCAGCCTAGATTGCTCGAGACGACGGTTCTCATTTGTGGAAGTTCAAACCTGTGTGTGCGTTTCAGAAAGGTTCAGAATACCGTAAATGCTTCCCATTTACAACATTCAAGCCATGATTCTGTAAGTGGGTGCTTGCGTCTGTCTCTTTCATCCTCCAAGAATATGGTCTTAATTGCAACTCCTTTCGGCGAAGGTTGTCTGTTTCCGTGTTGCCAGATGTGTAATAATGTTGAGTCGGTATCCGGGTAACCGTGTTGCCAGATGTGTAATAATGTTGAGTCGGTATCCGGGTAACTTGAGTATTCATATGCGCAGCTCGATGCGCAAATGCACCCAGTTTGTTTCAATTACTTGTTATATAAAACACTTGGGAACTGAAATATATAGAAAATACCCATTTATTTTTTGTCAAACAAAAGTTTTAAATTTTAGAATGTTGTAAATTGCGTAAATTTACTTATGATGAAGATGGAATGAATGAATTATATCATCAGTTGCTGTGTTATGATAAATATTTTGTAAGTGATTTCTTATTTAAGTCAGTAAAAACCTAATATAGCTGCATTTACTTGATTCATTCATACAGTACATTTTAATGAATATGACAAAGTATAAAACTGGTAAGTTTTTTATTTACATTATTAAATACGATTATGTACAGTGATGCTCAAATCTCATGCGACATAAATTCATAGAATTTTGTTAAAAATTTACTAACTGGCAACCTAGCATGCTTTATATTTATCTATTAGTTCAATGCGAAAACGCGAGTATTGCATAAAATAAGGCCATAATATGTCTCATAAGAGTGAAATCTGTCATATATTTCAAAACTGTAGGAAAATGTCACATGTAGCCAAATTAAAGAAAAAAAAACTTACAAGACATTTTCAAAACTTTCATTCACACATCGCTGAAGCATTTGACCAAAACGAAGTCATCATCAAATATCAGTTCAAATGTTATATATATATATATATATATATATATATATATATATATATATATATAATAAATTGTCATAATATTTAGTAATGCTTCCAAAGCAGGCATAACGTGTTTGAAATAGTCCTATTTGATTGCTTTTACACCTCAATGCTGAAAAAAAATAAAAAAATGTAAATATGTATGTACAAAAGTAGAATGCGCCCACCGTTATCAACGTGTGAGGGGGGCGTGTGTGACGTATCATTAGTGTCGGTGCAACAATAACCACCCGGTGTAACATAAGTAGGTATACACTGAGTAGCGACAATGAAATTATCTTGAAAACTTTTACTTTATATGTGTTAGAGGAATATTTGGATTTTCATACATAATTATTTGTTATATTTCTTAAATATTAAAAAAAAAATGATGGCATATTAGCAAATATTCGCCTATGCAGTTATTCTTTTGGCCTAGGTGTTAGATTTCTTTATACTTAACAGTCACATCTCTCTATTAACAATTTCTGGCCAGAAAGCAAATGAGGATATCTACACATTCTTGCACTTCAACTTACCTTATGAAAGAATTATACACCAAAAGCGAGCAGAAGGACTTTTAAGAAAATAATATTTTAAACCAGTTGAAAAACAAGTGTTCCATACGCCTTGATTAACGCTTATGGTATTTCGATTAATAGCCATCTTCTTCATATAATAAAAATCATCATCATCTTTTATTCCTCAAATAACAGGTAATCTCTACAAATAAAAACATTAGTAACAGATTACATTTCAGAAGGCTTTGAATATTTTTTTAGGCCTATAAATCATTTTGCAACATACTACAGGCAGCTTAAACACAGCCTAAAACTTTAACATTCAAAGAAATCTGGTTGTAATTCCTATTCTTATTGTATTCCTCAAGGAACAGGTAATCTATACAAATAAATTTATTAGTAACAGATTACATCTCAGAAGGCTTAGATTATTTCTTTAGGCCTATAAAACATTTTGCAACATACAGGCAGCTTAAACACAGCCGAAAACTTGAACATTCAGAGAAAACTTGTTTTAATTCAAATTCCTACTTTGAAAATGTTGTTATGACTGTTGAGCTTATTAAATAAGGTCTACTGTCACAATGCTGCATACGAAGTTATGTTGACCAGTCCGAGGAGCATGTTAAGTGTGCTTTCATTGGTGGCACCGCTAACCTTATTACACCGCACTTTGAACTAAGCAACATAAGAAAACAAATTGTTCAAATCACACAGATTACGAGTCATACCAATGCATAAAAGGGATCATATTTATATGGAAAATAGGGCTAGCTGTGAATTCCCAAACTTGTCGACATGTTTGACATTCGAAATAAAAAAAATAAAAAGTTTAACACTACTTGGCAACGTCACGTTGAGTCTGAGAATCTGGACGATACAAAAAGAATCATGTCGCATGGGATTTGAACACCACTGTACGTACATACAGCCAATTTCCTTTTAATGATTCCTACGTTGTCTTTTCAGGCAAAAGTAATCCTTCAGCGTTGCAGCGAGATCCTAAGGCCAAGGGACTCCCCTGGAGAGGAGAGTCCTTCGCTCCTTGGTGGTGACCCTGAAGCTTATACTCCTGACCTACCGCAGGAAACTGTTCTGCCCTGTGGAGGTATTGGCTTACCCTGTTTTATGACCATATATATATATATATATATATATATATATATATATATATATATATATATATATATATATATATATATGTGTGTGTGTGTGTGTGTGAGTATGTGTGTGTGTGTGTATGTATATATTTTTTCGCAAATGCAGTTTTATTTAACATATCTGTATGATGTTAAACTTTATTGTCATTTTGTCACTTCTTTTTTATATATATTTCATATGGTAACGTTGAATTTCCAATTCTCATCAAAGGGGATCCCCAGTATTGGTTAATTGGCCTGACTTAAAAAAAAAAAAACGATAATTATGTTTGAAAATGTATGATAGTCGTTAAGGCGTTTAATTGGATTTTTTCTGACTTCTAATTATTAACCAAATGACTTTTTTTCTATTTAGGGCAAAAAATAGCAACGCAATCGTATAGCTTAATTTATTTGCATAATAATATTCAGTTTATGACGTCACAGCAATAGATTAATTTGAGACCAATTGGTAGATTATGTATAATTTTTCATTATTATTGTTGGGGTTTGCAACGTCTTAAGCACCCCTCTCTCTCTCTCTCTCTCTCTCTCTCTCTCTCTCTCTCTCTCTCTCTCTCTCTCTCTCTCAGCTTCTTGCAAAGCACGTATACTCATCCTCTTGGAGTGGCTTCCCCGTTGATGGGTAGTGCCGTCAGTGCACCTCACGCTGTGCACTGTAGGCGTATTACTTAAGATCCTAGCTACATTCCCCTTTCATGCCTTTTACTGTACCTTCTTTCATATTCTCTTTATTCCAGCTAACTTTCCACGCTCTAATAACAGTTATTTCATAGTGCAACTGCTTTGAGGTTTTCCTCCCGTTACGCCTTTCAAACCTTCATTCTCAGTTTCCCTTTCAGCGCTGAATGACCTCAAAGGCGCCGGTACTTGGCTTTCAGCCTAAATTATGTGTTCCATTCCATTTTATTTTTGGAGTATCTTTGGTAAATATTTTAACCACAATAAATCGTAAACACACAACTCTAGCGTTATGTTAATATCCTGTACGATAACCTTAGAATTATACTCGGTTTTTTTCCATCTGTCCATCCGCCTGTGGTGTTTGCTTATGGTAACACTGCGTCCCGGGCTTAAGATAGTTACATTCAGCTTACATTCAACAATAATAACAATATCCTATTTCGAATATTAACGGTGTAATTCGCATACAGTAAATTATTAAAACACTTTTCAGTTGCAAATGTACACCAAGATATCCTTTTATTTACCTAAAACTTACACATAGCGTTACTATTTAAAGCCCGGGACGCAGTGTTACCATACAAAAACACCACAGGCGGATGGGCAGATGGAAAAAAACAGAGTATAGTTAGCATTATATTAATTCCTTTAATATCTTCCTGAATAACTTAAAAAATCATATTTACCTTAATTGTTGGAAGCATTCTCTGTAACAAGAACAAAGAAAGTTTTCGTTGGGACTAGGAATAAAGATGGTTGGAACGTGACACGCTGGAATTCGATCCGTGTTTGTTCCCGGAATGGGAATTCGCAAACGCATTATTCTTCCTCCGCTCCCGCAGAGGATGGGAGGGTTTTCGTCTTCTCATTATCTTCCTTCTTCCTTCTCTCTATTTTTGTCGTTCCTGTCTTGCAAGTTTTTAGTAGTTGTTACTTTTTCCGTGGTTTGTGTTTTGTTTTCTTGTGGTCCTTTTAAAATCAAGAGGCTAATTAGTTTACAATTCACACTTGTTCGTTTTGAACAGTGTGATGTTCTCATTAGTTTTTATGTTCTCATTCTCATGTTTTTATGTGATATTTCCAGTTATTGTTTTTTTTGTGATATTCTCATTGATTTTCGTGTGTTTTTCTGTGATGTTCTCATTGATACTAATTTTTTTTCTTTGATCTCATTAATTCTCATGTATTTTTTTTTTTACCTGCAATGTTCTAATTAATTCTCAAGTTTTTTCTGTGACATTCTCGTTGATTTTCAAGTTATTTCACATTTCATTTGTTGTTTTTTATGTAAACATCACAACTCAGATCATGGCAGCTTGTGAAACCCTGCCACATTTATTGTGATGTTTACTTCATTTTATCCTTTGCCTTTATACCCCTGACATGTCTGCTTCATGTCGGAGAAAGTCGCCGAAAGTCGTTACAGTAATTATTATCCTATTTTATCCAGCGGACTTTCTCTTCTTAAGTACGAAAACGAACAGGTTTATGTAGAATCCCATAGTCTTATTGGAAGATAATCTTGAATATTCAACTCTGATCAGGTGACTTTTGCGTCCTTGATCGATGTACAGCGTCCAGATGTTTATATAGATGTTGATGGATTATCTTTGTGTAATTTGCGGTTAATCGCTTGCCCTATTTGTGGTTAATCGCAGTGACTTGCATAAAGCCGCCCCACTTGCTGTATTATTCATGGCTTAATTGTGTTTTGTGATGTAGTACGTGTATTTCTATTTGTTGTTTATATATATATATATATATATATATATATATATATATATATATATATATATATATTAGACAGTCAATATAATGTAGACTTCAGTAGGTATTACTAATATCGTTAAATGATAACATATATCGGTGAAAGCTGCATTTTCGACGTAAATATCTTAATATGAGGAGATGAATTGTGATCATTATCCTTATTAACAGGATGCAGATCTCATCCAAGATTCTGTAATAGTATTCATAACCTCTCTCTCTCTCTCTCTCTCTCTCTTCTCTCTCTCTCTCTCTCTCTCTCTCAGAGAGAAACTTGTATATGTCGAAGCGCCTGGTACCTTCGTGTGGACTTATGAGTGACAGTACACCACTTTCATGATGGCTATTACCTTACACAACAAAACCAGATAATTACGTTGACGTTCCCGGAAATTTAATAATCTTTATAATAGTAACTTCTGCGTTCTGGGAAATAGTTTATTAAGGGCTCTGTCACCTCTTCCAAAGCCACTATGTTTGGTTTTTGTTGGGTTAGGTTAGTGCGGTATTCTCTTTTTGTCATTTTTGTTTTCTCCTCTTTGTCTTTTTGTTAGTAGGATTTTATGATGTAATATTTGACCAAAAGTGGGCTCCATGACTGGTAATAAATGACTGGATTTTGTAACTATTTTGCCGCCCTTTTTGGCTAATTTGTCCAGTCTGACTCCTCACAGTTTCGCGCCAGGCCGTAAAATATGCTTTAAAAATCGTGATCCCAAGACCTCGTTTTCATGTCATTTTTGTGTCATTTTAGTTGGAATGGATTACTTTGCGCCGAGTGACGTTTTGTGAATTAATCTGAGCTTTATTCAGTAGCCTCTCCTTTTTGATTCAGTGATTTTTCTGTAATTTCCTCTTCATCGCAAATAATTTATTCATCGTTATATGCATTTGTATTAAGTAGTATATTATTTGCCTGAAATAGATTTTTTTTTCACGGAACACCTCTCTCTCTCTCTCTCTCTCTCTCTCTCTCTCTCTCTCTCTCTCTCTCTCTCTCTCTCTCTCTCTCATATTATGAGCATACATATATTGTTATGTCCAGTGTACTTTGTCTTCCATTTTATTCAGGGATAGAGTCGGCAATATTGCCTGTCTCTTATGAAGAATTATTGCCCTGGCTAATTGCACGCATGTCATGATGCAATAGATGCAATTGCACCGGCATCCCTGTGGGACCCTTTCTTTTTTTGGCAAAATGATAAACAGGTCAATTAAATTGCGTTGTCATCAATTCATTAAAAAGGGTTGCTCCTTTTAGAGGCTTAATGGCTGGTAAATATCGGGGGATTTCTGCATTATTCATTAAATGGTTTTAAGAATGCATATAGATGGTCTTGATGCACAGAAACAAAAATGGCAATTGATAGTGATCCTGCCCGTTGGGGGTATAGTGCAGATAGTGCACTTCAACCTTTCATTACTTTTACCATGCCTCCGTTCCAATTCTCTTTCTGCCATCTTACTTTCAGCTCTCTCCTGGCGGTTGTTTTCGTGGTGCAACTCCTTTGAGGTTTTCCTCCTTTTTTTTTTTTTTTTTATCCCATCCCAGTTTCCTCTTCAGCGCCGAATGCTTTCCACACATTGAGTTTTGGAATGAGTCACTTTCCAGGCATTCCAGTCGCTGAGTTTTGGAGTGAAGTTGCTCTCCAGGCGTTGATTTTCGGAATGAGGTAGCCTTCCAAGAGCACGGGTTTTTGAAGTGAAGTTGCTTCCGAGGCATGATTTGGTTATGTATCAGTTTCCCAGGCATTGATTTGTGGGATGAAGCCACTTTCCAGGCAGTAATTTTTGGAGTGAAGTGGCCTTCCAGGCTTTGATTTTTGGAATTAAGTCGCTTTCCAGGCATTGGAAAGGAGTTGCTTTCTAGGCATTTATTTTTGGAATGATGTTGCTTTCCAGGCACGGGCTTTGGAATGAAGACGCTTCTCAGGAACTGATTTTGGAACGGAGTTGCTTTCCAGGCATTGATTTTGGGAATGAAGTTTCTCTCCAGGCGTTGATTTTTGGAATGACTTTGCTTTCCAGGCATTGGTTTCAGGAAAGTTTTTGGAATGAATTTGCCTTCCAGGCTCTGTTATTTGGAATGAAGTGGCTTTCCAGGCCCTGATATTTGGCACGAGGTCGCTTTCCAGGACGTTAAGTCTATGACGTCAGTAATCTAGAAGCGTAACCTTCCAGGAAGTCATTAATTGTTTTTTTATGAAAGATCCAGTTCAGATTCCAGGAAGAATTGTGTCATTATTCGTAACTTTTATGGAAAGATCAGTTCACTTTTGAGACCTGTCATACGCACCTGTCATTTTTTATCAAGATTAATCTTCAGGTTTCATTAAAAAACTACAATTTAAAATGAAAGGGTGTTAACTACACCAGGAAAGGGGGTTTCCATACCTTCGCGATTTTGTTGAGGACTTTTTACCCCGATGACATTTTAATGAACCGCTAATGAGGTCCGTTAATTGCTCTCCTTGCTTTCTGTAAAGACTGGATTGAACTCTTCTGATGTAAACTTCTTTGATGCGAGAGTCTGACCTTCACGGGACAGTTTCTCTCTCTCTCTCTCTCTCTCTCTCTCTCTCTCCTCCTCTCTCCTCTCCTCTCTAGTTTTTCTCTCTCTCTCTCTCTCTTCTCCTTCTCTCTCTCTCTCTGTTTCTCTCTATTGTTTTCTATTTTTATTTTGACTTTTTCTCTCTGGCGTTTCTTTTTCTTTTATTTTTGTCTATGATACCCATTTATTGTTCTATATCTATTAATTGGAACCTCTCTCTCCGGCGTTTCTTTCTTTTATTCTTTTTGCCATTTTTATGTAACCATTTATTGTTTTATATCTATTCATTGGAAGGTAATTATATGTAGCATTTTCATTTTTTTTTTTTTTTTTTGCACCTTTGCCTATTTTCAAGGTCACAGGTCAGTTGATTGACCAGAATATGAGCATTTTTTTCTTGCGCTCTCTGACACTAATAATCATCAGAGGTCCCATGGTCTTCAGAGTCTTCGTAATGCCTTATCATAATTGAGCTAAGTAGAATTACTCTTAAGTGTGTTGGTGAGTAATGTTACTGGATTAAAATCTATGGTCCAATAGTGCCTTATTTCACCAATGAAAATTAAAATAAATACGCCATATTTTATTAGAAATAATTTTTCTGTAGTGTTTAACATGCACAGTATTTATTTCCTACATTTTTATCCTAATAAATAAATCATAAATATCCAATCCTAAAATCCCTGCATCTTTAACTCAACGTGAAACACCTTTTTAGGCTAAACATTTCCTAAGAAATTTGTACGCTTACTCCCCGGGACATATTTTCCAAAAATAATTTAATTTTCCAAAGCTAATTGATGGGTCATTTGATTTTCTAAAGATAATTGATGGGTAATTTGATTTTTTAAAGATAATTGATGGGTAATTGGACTTTCTAAAGATAATTGATGGGTAATTTGATTTTCTAAAGGTGATTGATAGGTAATTTGATTTTCTAAAGATAATTGATGGGTAATTTGATTTTCTAAAGGTGATTGATAGGTAATTTGATTTTCTAAAGATAATTGATGGGTAATTTGATTTTCTAAAGATAATTGATGGGTAATTTGATTTTCTAAAGATAATTGATGGGTAATTTGATTTTCTAAAGATAATTGATGAGTAATATTTTTTTTGAAAGAAATTTAATACATAGAATTAGGAGAAACCGGGAAGTATTGCCTAGGAGGATCATGAAATGTTTCCCAGAGATCAATGTTCAGGGAGATAATGAGATTTTGTCAAAAGTGCGTGTAGAGTTTAGGGTCGATCATCTAGAAATTAGTGCTCAGATCAGGTAGGTCATTAAGGGAAAACGGTATTAACTTTGGAAACATCGGATTAACAAGGAAATGTATTTATTGTATTTACACGTATATATATGTGTTTGTTGGTTTATTTTTTATTTTATTTCATCATTATCTGTTATAATCAGATACATTCTTTGGCTTTCTAAATCTCTCATGAAAAAAAAAAAAATTCTTTAAAAACTCATCTTTCGTAATCTCGGAAAATAAACAAATTTCTGAAACCTGAATTACACTTGAGAACGTCCCGTTAACAATGAAATTATTCCATTCACTAACAAATACATTAATTTACCCGTTATTTATTAAATTCTGATACATTCTTTGGTCTTCTAATTCTCTCGTGGGAAAGAGAAATGAGAAAAGTTTACTCTTGTAGACAGTTCTTTGTGTCCTCACTCCCAGATAACAAACAATCGTGGCGCAAGGTTCGTTATCTTTTTGTTTACCAAGTACTACAACAGATTAATGTTTATTGGTAAACCACTCGTGCGATAGGGCGAGATTGGTTGTGAGACGAAAAATGCTGACGCAGCGAAAGAGAGAGAGAGAAAGTCTCGCTAGTTTACGATGAATTTATGATTGTTGCTTGCAAAATGGTGGGTATACCAAATACTAATGTGGCGGACTTGTGTTGGGCTGCTATATGTAAGTTGCAGGTACAATAAATAGAGAGAGAGAGAGAGAGAGAGAGAGAGAGAGAAAGGTCTTCCTAGCATATTGTGAATGATACTTTTAAATAGATCTGGATATGTCAAATACTATGTTGGACATGTTTTTGGCTGCTGTCTGCAATCACTCCAGGAGAGAGAGAGAGAGAGAGAGAGAGAGAGAGAGAGAGAGAGAGAGAGAGAGAGGTCTTCCTAGCATATTATGAATGATACTTTTAAATAGATCTGGATATATCAAATACTAATGTGTTGGACATGTTTTTGGCTACTGTCTGCAAACTGCCGTCGCAATAACTCAGGAGAGAGAGAGAGAGAGAGAGAGAGACCTTCGCAGCAGAAGTCAAAGGCAATCCCGTCAATATGAACGTGCATATTGATCATCTGAGGTCCAATTGGGTCTTCAGATTACTTGAAGTTTAATCACGAAACTGAAAATAGAGACCAGAGGTTAGATTGAAATGCAATCGATGTTTACCTTTGCGTTTGGTCGTATTTACGACCAATAGGAATATTACTCGAGATGAGGTCTTCGCTACACAAAGCGGAGATATCTTTCGGCTTTCATATGATATGCTATGGATGCTATTGGAGGAAAACATTCTCTCTCTCTCTCTCTCTCTCTCTCTCTCTCTCTCTCTTGGGGGGTGATAATAAGGTTACTGATGCGTTTCATTTCTCCTTCCATTAGTCCTTGTGATGGTGATATTTTGCTGAACTGTATTTAAAATTAAAACTAACAGATGACCATATCTATATCATACCCTTACCCATATGTATATAATGCTCATGCCCATATCTGTAGTATCATACCCATACCCATATCTGTACCATACCTATACCCATATCTGTACCATACCTATACCCATATCTGTATCATACCCATACCTATACCATTCCTATGCCCATATCTGTATCATACCCATATCCGCACCATACCGATACCATAATGATATCAATACCCATATCTGTACCTTATCCATACCTATACCCATACCCATTCCTATATCCGTACCAGATCCATACACATACCCATATGTGTATCATACCCATATTCATACCATACCATACCCATACCCGCACTAGGGCTTCCCCGAGGTAGGCTAACACCGGGAAGGGCATCCCGATATTGGAAGAGGAAAATGAATCATTTGTCCCCGATAATACACAAATACATAACCAGGGTCGTGTTCAACAAATGCCACACACACACACACACACGTGAGTTCTCGTGTTCAGCGGTTCGAGCCAGTTAGACGACGAATTTCTTATCATCCAATATATTATATATATATATATATATATATATATATATCTATATATATATATATATTATATATATCTATATTATATATATATATATAGATATATATATATGCCCCCCATATATGATATATATATATATATATTATAAATAATATATGTATATGTAGTATAATAATATGGTAACTACTTATATTATTTCCGAGGGAGAGCGAATTGGATATTAAACGACATTTGTAGCTTAATGCGATTATTTATATTACAATACGTATATATATATACTATATATTATATATCATATATAATAGATATATATATATATATATATAATATATATGTAGTTATATATCTATGTCTCTACTTAATTATTTCCGAGGAGAGCGAATTGGATATTAAAACGACATTTGTACTTAACGCATGATTATATACATATACGTATATATATATATATGTATAATATATAATATATATATATATATTATATATATATGTGTATATATGTGTATATATATATATATATATATTATATATATATATATATATATATATTATATAGTCTGTGATATCTTTTATCTCCTTGTTCACAGAAAGTATCTTAATTTCAAGGTTTGTTATTTGACTACAACGTTGCAAGTGTGTGAATAATATTTCTGTTGTATATTTGCAATTCCTCCTGAAAAGAAAGAAGTGTAGTTGTATTTTGTTCATTTGCAAAAACGGGCAGTTGCTATCAGGCCAAGAATCGTGCAGTGTAATGGAATATTAGCACGGTAACGCTAATAGCGTAATAGACCGGTAATGTAATTATTAATGCATGTTTGGCTCTGGTATTAAGCCTCTGACAGTGGGCCTAGTTTGTATTTATATTTTTTATCTATTTATTATATTTTTCTTTTTTGCAACGGAAATGACTTAAGTATCAGATGTAGCCTTGTACAAAACTGATGAAGTTGTTAATTTAACTTATGTTGAGTCTCATTACCGTAGTCTTTTAGTTCGCAACTTATGTCATCAGACGCTTATTTATAAATAGCTTCTCATTACGTTTAATTAGTTTTTCATTAGCGTTTATGGTGCTTCAGTTATGCTTAAATCCTGGATGAAAACTCATAAACGAATCGATAGTGTTATTAATACATTAGGACGAGCAATATTTTTTTATTTTATTTTTTTTCTATAATGTTTATAGATAATTCGGTTTTCATCGAATTTGTAGCTAACAGTTTATCTGCTTTTTTTTCCAGTTAAGTTAACTAATGAGCAATGTTGATGGGAGATATCAATTTTTATAGATTTCGGGTAGCCACAGCGATTTTATTCTAAATTTATAATTTATATTTTTCTGTTTTACTAGAAATAAGGACGCTGTGTTACAGTAATATTTTTTAACCGATTTCACGATCGGATTTCTCACGCCTACCACTGTCTCGTTACTCTGCCTCTTCCGCCAAAATTATAGTACTTATTTATATTAACAGCTCTCATCTTAGGGCTGGCCCGAAGGATTAGATATTTTTACGTGGCTAGGAACCAACTGGTCGCCTGGCAACGGGACCTACAGCTTATTAGTGGGATCCGAACCGCATTATATCGAGAAATTAATTTCTGTCACCAGAAACAAATTCCTCTGATTCCGCGTTGGCCGAGCGGAGAATCGAACTTCTGACCACCGGTTTGGTAGTCGAGCTCGAAAACCACTCGTCCAACGAGGAACTATATATCTATATGATATATATCTAATATATATATATATATTCTATATATATCTATATATAGATTATCTATATATATATATATATATAAATATATATATATATAAATATAATATAATATACAGAATCATACATACGCGCAGAAAATACCGGCCGATAAACTCAGGAATCGTATTGCAACATAAGGTCGTGAACGTTGACGTGTGTTAACATAACACATAATAAGCGCCAAAGTGTCATGTGCAAAATTATTCAGTGCCAAACTGCCAACACACGGAAGACTCACAGAAACTTTTAGTCACCTGTTAGTTTTGACATCATATAATTTCCTCGTGTTACGTGGAATCCATCAAGCTCGCCCACGTAGCAGACTACGGCGAATAACGCCCAAAAGTTAAGTGGTAATGTAATAACAATAACATTACCTCAGTGGCGTGATCGGTACGGCCTTGGCCTATCACCTCGGTGGCTGCGAGTTCGATCTCGGGCATTTCACTGAAGAGTTAGATATGTGTATTTCTGGTGATAGAAGTTCACTCTCGGCATGGTTCGGAAGTCACGTAAAGCCGTTGGTCCCGTTGCTGAATAACCACTGGTTCCATGCAACGTAAAAACACCATACAAAAATAAAAGTAACAATAACAATAATAATGATATTGTACCTTGTATAAAGATAATATCTGTCTTCGTGTACGAAAACTTGAAGTATTATAAATCCGCGAAGGGTATCCTTATCGTTAGAAGTGAACGTCTTAGTGGTTTAATCTTGAGTCCGGTAGAGGACTCCGTCTTTTTGTGGTCACAAGTAATAATATAATAATAATAATGCTAATAGTAAATTTTTTTCTTTGGCCAATCACAGTTTTTATATTGTGGGGCTCCGGGTTGCATCCTTCCTCCTTAGGATTCCATAACTATTCTCACCATGTGCGCTGTTTCTAGGAGCACAAACTTGTGCATGAGTCCTGGAGCTACTTCGGCCTCTAGTTGTTCCAGATTCTTTTTCAGGGATCTTAGGATCGTGCCTAGTGTTCCTGTGATTATGGGTACAATTTCCACTGGCATATCCCATATCCTTCTTATTTCTATTTTCGGGTCTTGATACTTATTAATCTTTTCTTTTTCTTTCTCTGTAATAGTAATTATTATTATTATTATTATTCAGTAGGTGAACCCTATTCACGAGGAACAAGCCCAAAGGGGCCATTGACTTGAAATTCTAGCGTACAAAGAATATCAAGGCGTTCATTAGGAAGAATTACGAGGAGGTAATGTGAAATACAGAAAGAAGAGATCCCACTTATCAAAGAAGAAAACTAATTAATTAACAGATAAAAAAAATTAGTAAAATGCAGGAAAAATGGGATTAGGGTAGTAATGCATTGCATTTTCACTTGTCCTCGGAGGTCGACGGCACTGGCAGTTCTAAACCTGGAAGGATCACGTAAATTATGAATTGAAAAGAGTGGGTCTAAGTCGTCTTTAGGGATCAAGGAACACAGATACAGGGGGAGGATTCCAAAGCGTGGAGACCTTTTTATCTGTAATTTCTTTATCAAATTAAACAAGCGAGGTTGAAATGTAGAGCAGGACAATTAGATCAGGAGAATAATGAATAACTAATTTTCAACTTCAGTGTGTAACGAATGAAGGACAAAATAATGAAAGACATTATAAACCTCATTATTTCACTCAGTATATTTTCTGTTGCTGTAATTGACATAATGAACGAAGCTCTTGTCGTAAAAGTTGCACAGAGCTTAATAAGTGTCTTATTACGGTAATGAGTCTGCATGTTACCATAAATTATCTTTGCACATGTGCAGCTGCTCTGAAGTTTATTAAGTTCAGCTGTTTATGCGTAATATAACGTACCTTCGTGTTATTTGTTATCCGTAATTTTCTTAAGAGATATATATAGGTCATCTACCTCGGTATTTTTGGTGAAATGTGATTGGCGGACACGAGGGCGTGTCTTTTGACAATTTGATCAGTTGTATTTTAGCTCCTAAAGATCAGTGATCGATTATGATTATACACATACATAAATACACACACACACACACACACACACACGGGTTTACTGTGTATATATATATATATATATATATATATATATATATATATATATATATACATACATACAGTAAACGCATCTTTCTGTGTAAATAATATATACTATCTATATATATATATATATATATATACATAAACGCATCTTTCTGATATATATATATATATAGTATATTAAATAATATATATATATAATATATACATAACATACATACACAGTAAAACCATCTTTCGTGGTCCATGCGACAGCCACAGATGATATCCATCCCATTTCACTAAATGATGAAGGTCGTACCCTCTGGTCTCATCCAAGTATAATATTACCCTCATTTGACTTCAAACTTTGCTTTCTTGTTACTCCTCTTTCAAGAATTCCACCTAAAGCTAACGAACTTAATGATCAGCAAACTAATGAGATATTTCTTTCGTCCGGTTTTATATCAAGTTCCTTTGAAGGTCGTGCAATTTAGTGACGTTTTGAATCTGGTCAACCTTATTATTGTTATTTTTCTGTCTCAGTCATCCTATTCGACTGGGTGGTTTTTATAGTGTGGGGATTCCGGGTTGCATCCTGCCTCCTTAGGAGTCCATCACTTTTCTTACTATGTGCGCCGTTTCTAGGATCACGCTCTTCTGCATGAGTCCTGGAGCTACTTCAGCATCTAGTTTATCCAGGCTCCTTTTTAGGGATCTTAGAATACTGCCTAGTGTTCCCATGATTATGGGTACAATTCCCACCGGTATATCCCATATCCTTCTTATTTCTAGTTTCAGGTCTTGATACCTATCGATCTTTTCTCTTTCTTTCTCATCTACTCTGGTGTCCCATGGTACTGCGACATCGATGAGTGATACTTGCTTCTTGGTTTTGTCAATCAGCGTCACACCTGGTCTATTGGTATGCATCATCCTGTCTGTTCTGACACCATAGTTGTTGTTATTATTATTATTATTATTATTATTATTATTATTATTATTATTATTATTATTATTATTATTATTATTATTATTATTATTATTATTATTATTATTATTATTAAGAAAATAACCCTACTCATGTGGAACGAACCGACAGGGGCCAGTGACTTGAAATTCAAGCTCTCAAAGAATATGGTGTTCATGTGACATAGTATGAAATCACTTAAAAAAATATCTTATTCATTGCAGGCCTGGAATGCTTTTCCAAAATGCTGACAATTTTGGAAGGTCGTCAGAGATTAAAGCCATTTGTTCAAGATTTTTAAAACTTTAGATTTTTTCTGAATTCGACATTAAATCCCTTCGTCCTTTATACTTAACAAAGACAACTGCAATTTTAGGATGACCTCGATATTGAAGCTATTTTAAGATATTTCATTTTAGATTTTTTATTGAAATCGACGTTATATAACTTTTTCCTCCTTACTTAATAAAGACGACAACTGCACACTTTCTTTCCAGGAGCCATGTCATCCATGCCGACGGCTCTCCTGAGGGCGCTGACCGCCTGGAATCGCCCCCGACAACGGCGTAGCAGGGAAACCGAAGCTGCTACCTCCTCCTCCTCCTACAGGTTTCATTACCTGCAGGAGCTCCTGGTAAGTCCTATTTTGAGTCTTCTGTAGGGAAAGGGTAGAAGGACGAGTGGATGATTCAGCTTATTTTAGGGAATACACAGAAGAATCATTCAGCCGCTTAAACTTGGTTAAGGCCTGTAGGACAAGTACATAACGTTAAAAGGTAAGGCAGAATACTGTGATTTATTAATATTATTATTATCATTTATTTGAATTTTTTATTTATTTATTCTTTTTTTTATCTATCACAGTCCTCCAATTCGACTGGGTGGTATTTAAAGTGTGGGGTTCCGGGTTGCATCCTGCCCCCTTAGGAGTCCATCACTTTTCTTACTATGCACGCTGTTTCTAGAAGCACACTCTTCTGCATGAGTCCTGGAGCTACTTCGGCCTCTAGTTTTTCCAGATTCCTTTTCAGGGATCTTGGGATCGTGCCTAGTGTTCCTATGATTATGGGTACAATTTCCACTGGCATATCCCATATCCTTCGTATTTCTATTTTCAGGTCTTGATACTTATTATTATTATTATTATTATTATTATTATTATTATTATTATTATTATTATACAGAGGATGAACCCTCTTCATATGGAGCAATCCCATAGGGCCCACTGACTTGAAATTCAAGCTTCCAAAGAATATGGTGTTCATTTGAAAGAAGTAACAGAAGGTATTAGGAAATACAGAAAAAGGGATCATTTGTTAGGGAAGGAAAAATTAATGAACAGATTAATTCATGAATAGATAAAAATGTAAGTCAATTATAAAAAAACTAAAAGCGTAAGGGAGGCTCATTTGGTCTTATTATAGTCATTTAAGAACTGCTGTGTTTGTTTATGTAATTGAACAGAATTGTTACTGACCTTACCCAAAAGCGTATATACAGGAAGCATATTCATATTATAGTTATGCATAGTGAAGAGTATCCTATACCTAACATATAAGGCTCGTGAAAGTTATGCATAATAGACGTAATATTATTATATGTCAGCGTTTGAGCTGTACACTATTTCTTTCTTGACTTTGTAATGGAAAAGCTTATGAAGGGAAGATTGCCCTCAACAGGTCAAGTGATTAATGAAATGTTGTGAAAGTAGAATTCCGTATTCTGAAGTAATGGTGATGAAGATTGAATTACCGGAAAGGTAGGATCTATATATATATATATATATATATATATATATATATATATATATATATAATATATATATATATATATACATATATATATATATATATATATATATATATATATATATATATAAACAGGATGGAGAAAAGCCAGCGTAGCATCATATATTTATGTCCAAATTTTCGAGACTTTGGGTCTCATCATCAGGGCTGTAAAATATGCAAGATATACAGCCCCGATGATGAGACCCAAAGTCTCGAAAATTTGAACAATAAATATATGATCAGGGCTGTATATCTTGTATATTTTACAGACCTGATGATGAGACCCAAAGTCCCAAAAATTTGGACAATAAATATATGATGCTACGCTGGCTTTTCTCCATCCTGTTTATATTGAATCTACAGCGTTCCAGATGCCCCAACCTTTATATATATATATATATATATATATATATATATATATATATATATATATATATATATATATGAGTATGTATGTATGTATGTGTGTGTATGTGTGTGTGTAATTTCCTTTTGTTATGCCAGAGGGTTCACGGTTGTTGAAATTCATAACGTTTTTATGATAACAGTTCGTTTTGTGAAATATAAGTCAGTTGACTTATGTTCCAAATTAAAACGAAGGTCCCTGATATGCTTAGGTCATTGCGTGTCGTTTGCTCTTCTTTCAAACGTATGTTTGAGAGTCTCTCTCTCTCTCTCTCTCTCTCTCTCTCTCTCTCTCTCTCTCTCTCCTCTCTCTCTCTCGTCTCTCTCTCTCCTTCTCTGTGTGTGTGTGTGTGTGTGTGTGTGTGTGTGAAAAGATCCACCCGGAAAGGGCCTCATAATGGAGCAAATTAATATAAATAGAGGCTCTTCATCGGAAGTTGCGTGGCAATACCTTCATGTCAAACCCTCTAGAGAGAGGCGATTAGGCTGCGAGTGCTGTCGAGGGAAATTAATATAATTAAACTGAATGCCTGGCTTGTTATCTCCTTCCAATAACATAAAGATATGTGGGTGTATCCATTACGAAGTCGTCTATAGGGATATCTGTGCTGACCACGACTGCCTGACACGAAAGCTTATAGAGCAAAAGGCGGATATGTATGTAGGCGACATTAGTTTATGTAGTTTCCATATATATTTCTAACTAGATCCATATTTTCTCATATATTTCCATGTTTGTTTAGATCTGTAGGTTATGTATTGTGTGAGCTTCCAAAAATGTGTAACGTAACATAATGCTTCATCATCATCATCATCATCATCTGTTTACTGACCAATTAGAGGAGGTCGTTCAACCTGGTAGACTATGGAACGGAAAGTGCGTGTATCGACCATATAGATATTTTCCCTGACTGATTTTTTGTTTATTTCGAGTAAATTATTTCGTAAGAAATCTTCATTTGTTGCCGCTCTATGAACCCATTTTAATCGAAATGTTTATTTCGTTAAGACTTCTCTCTCTATAATACAGCCCAGGTGCCTTTTGAATCTGATGATCCTGACGAAGGCACCTGTAAGTAAGAACCTTTAGGAATGCACAGCTACGTCTTCAGGATTCCAAATCTAAGGACCTTGAGGTTTACGACTCCAGGATTCTAAATCAACGGACCTTTATGGTTATGACTTCAGTATTCTAGATCAAGGGACCTTGAGGGTTACGACTCCAGGATTCTAAATCCTCGGATCTTTAGGGTTATGACTCTAGTATTCTAGATCAAGGGACCTTTAGGGTTACGACTCCAGGATTCTAAATCATGGAACCTGTAGGGTTACGACTCCAGAATTTTAAATCTAGGGGCCTCCATGATGAGGATTCTAGGCCAGTGACTCACGGTTAAGGCTATACAGTTACGCGGCCATGGTTATGCAATTTGTGACGGAAATTTGAAGTGGCCGAACCCCTGGGGGTTTAGGGGTTGACCGTGATGGGTCCCTTTCATTAATACTAATGGCTCTGTCCACAGAGATGCTCTTCAGGCCGGCGGCACCCATTAGGGGCCCGCGTTGTACCCCCCGTCGATAGATTAAAGGAGGCAAAAGGGGTACGTATGTATCTGGAGCAATTAAACGCTTTTTTCCGGGGTAGATCAAACAGGTGAAGGTCCCTTTGAATTGAATGAGTCAAGTACTCACTCTTGTCAGCAAACGCGCGTAATTACTGAATGGCTAAGTGAATACACAGTGGGCGTGATGTTGTCCCTTCTCTCACTCTCTCTCTCTGCCATTCTCTTTATCGATCTGCGATCCTTTTAAGGTCGGTGTTTATTAACCTTTCCCTGTGGAGAGGTCTGAAGGCGCCACCTTCTCGTGTTTTAAATGTCCCAGTTAGTTTGGAAGTCACTGACGCTGTGGTTGGCTGCGTGACTGACTAAACCTTTCGCCCCTCTGCTGCTGCGAAGCTGTGGTTTCTCAGTTTGACGCGCCATGAGTTTTTACGGATCGTCAAGTTGTTCGTGTTGGCCGATGTGAGTTGAGTGGCTTATTGTATTTCGTGTTATTAGGCATTACACTGCCCTCAGGTGCTCTTCGCCAAATTGTAACGATTTGTCAAGTGTAATAGTGTTGTTGATATTCATATATATTATATATTTTCATTTATTTGCCCATTCCGTTGGTTTTGAGAAAATGTTGCTGGCCCCAGCTCATAATACGATCCACAACAGTCTTCTAACTACCAGATATAACAATGCAACTCTTAGATAAAAAAGGTACAATAACAAAAAGTTTACCAAAGTTTCAAAGACGCTAACAAGAGACTCTGGGTCACTTGTTAGCGAGGCAAGTGTCACAACACACACATGAAAGACACATACACACACACACATCACACACACACACACACACACACACACACACGGAAACAATATAATCAGTTTTGGGATAATAGTGCGTCTAGCGAAAGTATTTTGTTTTGTAACGTTATCGTAGTGGTATACAAAATAAAGTATTCGGTAGAAGTGCTTCATCCAAGTGTGCCTGAATTATGTTTATATATATATATATATATATATATATATATATATATATATATATATATATATATATTATATATGTGTGTGTGTGTGTGTGTGTATGTGTGTGTTGTTTTTTGTTTGTTTGCATGGAACCAGTGGTTATTCAGCGACGGGACCAACGGCTTTACGTGACTTCCGAACCACGTCGAGAGTGAATTTCTATCACCAGAAATACACATCTCTCACTCCTCAATGGAATGGCCGAGAATCGAACCCGCGACCACCGAGGTGAGACGCAAACACCATACCAACCACGCCACCTACGCGCTTGTGTGTGTGTGTGTGTGTATGTTTGTGCGTGTGTTTGTGTGCATATGTATGTATTTTGTTTAAAATTATACTATATATATATAAATTATATGCTTTTATTAATAAAACACTTCAGATAATGCAGTTAGATCATACCAAGTTCTCCTTCAAAAGTCTGCAAAGACAATATATTTATCATGTTGACTTATTTACCCTGAGAGGTCTTAAACCTATCTCGTTGGCCAAGCGCTGGAGAGTCTCTGTGTTTGATGTCAAAGGTGGGTTCCTTTACTCCATTATTTAAGAGCCCAAAAACTTCTTCTGTGTGTGTGTGTGTTTTTTATAACTGAAGTCAAGGTTTTTTATGTTTAAGGTCTTTGAGTTGTGGCAGAAATTGAGAGTATAATTGTTTGTTTTTGGTTATGGCCAGGTTTTTTCCATTATCTTGTCTAAACTTATTTATTTGTTTTCAAGGAAAAATGTCCGACTACTACTACCATACTACACACACACCCACATACATACATATATCCATACATACATATATATATATATATATATATATATATATATATATATATATATATAGCTCACTTAATGACCAGAAATATTAAATATAGCCTTTTTCATCCTCTTGTGTTTTAGCTCGAAAAGTACTGAGTGCTTCAGTGGAATAGCTGGTCTCCTCCCTAACATATCATGAGAAAATACTGTCGCGTTGTGATCAAAATGGTGTATTACCTAGAGCAATCGCATTACGTAATTACGGGAAATACTTTCCTGGTAATTCCTGTCCTGTGCGTGTTTGAATATAATATTGGATGGTTTCCTGTAATTTTTAATGTATCTTGGTATTCATTTAATTTTTAACACTTCATGATTATAATCATGATAATGTGATTTTATTTAATTTTTTTTCTTTTGTCAAACTTCACGAAGCAGATACAGACTTTGATGAAAAAGCAAAGATATAAATAATTTCGATTACATTAGGCCACCATTTTCTTTAATTGACTCCGTTTTCTATAATACATACAAATTTCTTTTCTAGCATTTCTAGAAGAATTGAATAATTTTTTAAGACACTTCCTCTTCTCTATCATTTTAGTGTTCAATTATTGTTTATTTTCGCACATTTTTAAACATTTCTCATTATACAACACTTTTCGTTGTTTTAAAGACGTGTCAACTGCCTTCAAATTTCGCATAAAATTTCATTAGCGAGAAACATCTCAGTCTTGTCAGAATTTGACTAAAGGTGTTGGTCTCGCATCGTAAATTATATCTAAACGACTCTTTAGGATACTTGCTTTTTATCGTGTGATCTACACTACTGCTAACACTACTACCACTATTATTATTATTATTATTATTATTTTTTTTTTTTTTTTTTTTTTTTTTTTGCTCTATCACAGTCCTCCAATTCGTCTGGGTGGTATTTATAGTGTGGGGTTCCGGGTTGCATCCTGCCTCCTTAGGAGTCCATCACTTTTCTTACTATGTGTGCCGTTTCTAGGATCACACTCTTCTGCATGAGGCCCGGAGCTACTTCAGCCTCTAGTTTTTCTAGATTCCTTTTCAGGGATCTTGGGATCGTGCCTAGTGCTCCTATGATTATGGGTACGATTTCCACTGGCATATCCCATATCCTTCTCATTTCTATTTTCAGATCTTGATACTTATCCATTTTTTCCCTCTCTTTCTCTTCAACTCTGGTGTCCCATGGTATTGCGACATCAATGAGTGATACTTTCTTCTTGACTTTGTCAATCAACGTCACGTCTGGTCTGTTTGCACGTATCACCCTATCCGTCCTGATACCATAGTCCCAGAGGATCTTTGCGTGATCGTTTTCTATCACTCCCTCAGGTTGGTGCTCGTACACATTATTACTGCAAGGTAGCTGATGTTTCTTGCACAGGCTCCAGTGGAGGGCTTTTGCTACTGAATCGTGCCTCTTTTTGTACTGGTTCTGTGCAAGTGCCGGGCATTCGCTTGCTATGTGGTTTATGGTTTCATTTTTCGTATTGCACTTCCTACATATGGGAGAGATGTTATTTCCATCTATCGTTCTTTGAACATATCTGGTTCTTAGGGCCTGATCTTGTGCCGCTGTTATCATTCCTTCAGTTTCCTTCTTTAACTCTCCCCTCTGTAGCCATTGCCATGTGTCATCACTGGCTAGTTCTTTAGTCTGTCTCATGTATTGTCCGTGCATTGGTTTGTTGTGCCAGTCCTCTGTTCTGTGTGTCATTCTCCTGTCTCTGTATATTTCTGGGTCTTCGTCTACTTTTATTAGCCCTTCTTCCCATGCACTTTTTAGCCACTCGTCTTCACTGGTTTTCAGATATTGCCCCAGTGCTCTGTTCTCGGTGTTGACGCAGTCCTCTATACTTAGTAGTCCTCTCCCTCCTTCCTTTCGTGTTATGTATAGTCTGTCCGTATTTGCTCTTGGGTGTAGTGCTTTGTGTATTGTCATATGTTTCCTGGTTTTCTGATCTATGCTGCGGAGTTCTGCCTTCGTCCATTCCACTATTCCTGCGCTGTATCTGATTACTGGCACTGCCCATGTGTTTATGGCTTTTATCATATTTCCGCCGTTGAGTTTTGACTTGAGTATTGCCTTGAGTCTCTGCATATATTCTTTCCTGATCGTGTCCTTCATCTCTTGGTGTTTTATACCCCTCCTTCCATTATTCCCAGGTATTTGTATCCTGTCTCATCTATGTGTTTGATGTTGCTCCCATCTGGTAGCTTTATCCCTTCAGTTCTCGTTACTTTGCCTTTTTGTATGTTGACTAAGGCGCATTTTTCTATTCCAAACTCCATCCTGATGTCCCCAGATACAATCCTTACAGTCTGGATTAGGGTATCTATTTTCTTGATGCTCTTACCATACAGCTTGATGTCGTCCATGAACATCAGATGGTTGATTCTGTTGCCTCTTTTCTTGAGTTGGTACCCGGCATCCATCTTCTGTAGTACTTTTGTCATGGGAATCATGGCTACTACGAAGAGTAGTGGGGACAGTGAGTCGCCCTGGAAGATCCCTCTCCTGATATTAACCTCTGCTAGTCTTATTCCAGAGCTTGTAAGTATTGTATTCCAGTTGCGCATTGTATTTTTGAGGAAGCTGATGGTGTTTTCCTCTGCCCCATATATTTTCAGGCATTCTATTAGCCATGTGTGTGGTATCATGTCGAAGGCTTTCTTATAGTCTATCCATGCCATGCTTAGGTTGGTTTTCCTTCTCCTACTGTTCTTCATTACCATTTTGTCTATCAGGAGCTGGTCTTTTGTGCCCCTACACTTCCTTCTGCAGCCTTTCTGTTGGTGGGGGACGGTGTTTGTCTCCTCTAGGTAATTGTATAGCCTTTCACTGATGATACCTGTTAGTAACTTCCACATTATTGGTAGGCAGGTGATAGGCCTGTAGTTACTGGCTATATTTCCCTTACTCTTGTCTTTTTGTATTAAGGATGTTCTTCCTGTGGTCATCCATTTAGGAGCATGGTGATTTGAGATACAATGCTGGAGTTGTTCTGCTATTCGTGGGTGTAGGGCCTTGAAGTTTTTGAGCCAGTATCCATGGACTTCATCGGGACCTGGGCTTTCCAGTTTGGCATTTTCTTTAGTTGGTGTCTGACTGTGTCTGTCGTGATCTCTGTGAATCTTTGTTTTATTCTCCCTGTTTCTTCTTCCTTGACTTCCTGGAGCCATGTTGCATGTTTGTTGTGTGATACCGGATTACTCCATATGTTTTCCCAGAGTCTCTTACTTGGTTCGGCTTCAGGAATTTCTGGGTGGTTGTCTTCCCCTCTTAGTTGGCTGTATAGTCTTTTCTGGTTGGTTCCGAATAGTTTGTTCTGTTGGTATCCCTTATTCCTGTTCATGTACCGTTGGATCTTATGTGCTTTGGCCTTAAGCCTCTGTTTTACATCTTCTATTGTGTTGTTTAGTCCCCTCTCTTGTACTTTGTATTTCTCGTTGAGTTCCTCCTTTGTTTTCTTGCTTCTAAGCCTTTTTTCCGCCATCTGTTTCAGTTTACTCAAGTCAGATCTCATCACCATGATTTGCTTTTCCAGGCGCCTTTTCCAAGGAGGTTGCTGTTTTGGTTTCTGTTGGGTTGGTTGTGCTGGTGGTGTTGGTGTTCGAATCCCCATCAGTTCTGCTACTAATCTTGCTCCTGCATATACCAAGTTATTTGTTTCTGTGATACTGGTGGTGTGTATTATGCCCATTATTTCATTGACCTCACTTGTTTACTCCCTTAATTTCTTGGTGTTGTAGGCTTTCATGGAGGGGATCTTTGTTCTCTCTGTATCTGGCTCCATCCATTGTAATCTTTTTCTACCCATTACCGTCCTCTCTGTTACTTCGTCGGTGTTTCTTCGTGTGTCGTTGTTTGATACCTCATCCTCCCTGTCGTCTTCTGTGGCATCGTCTCTCAGTTCGTCTTCGTGTAATTCGTTGTCGTGTGACATTTCCCTTTCCAGTTCTTCTTTTTCTGTTGGGGAGAGCCAGTTCTTTTTCTTTATGTTCCTTACTTGGTCTGCCAGCCTCTGCTCTGTTTGGGGGGTGTTATTCCTCTCATTCCAGATGTTGACCAATCTTCTTCTATATCCTCTCTCCGTCGGGTTGCTTCTGATGTAGCATCTCCATATTTCCTTATTTTCTTCTCTTGTCCATTTCTTCCTTTTTGCTTCTGTAGCTCCAATCTCAGGCTGTTGATTATTATTATTATTATTATTATTTTATTATTATTATTATTATTATTATTATTATTATTATTATTATTATTATTATTATTTTAAAACACTTATAGTAGCGAGTCTCAAAATTGGGGAACAAATCCATTTGTGTATCGGTACAAATATATATGTGTACTGTTCCATAACTGGATTTATTCTTCATTATTATTATTATTATTGTTATTATTATTATTATTATTATTAAGTTGGAATCACAAAATGGTTGGAACGCTTGGAGGATATCTCTCTCTCTCTCTCTCTCTCTCTCTCTCTCTCTCTCTCTCTCTCTCTCTCTCTCTCTCTCACTCACCACACACAGGTGATACGAAGGGTCAGTTCATTTTTGAGGTGTGTTAATGAACTCATTTTATTTTTTAAGAATATCGACGTAATATTGAACCCTTGTTTGACTTTGAACTTTACTCTCAAAGATGTGTTTTTGTCGTGGGTCCTTTGCAGACAGCTATTACAGCTAATTGGTTTGAGCTGAACTCGGCTTTGATTCTTTACTGAATTAGTTATGGGATCTTGTGCGTCCAGGTACTAAAATGAAGTCCCATTTGTATGTAGATTACGTCAGAAGTGAGCAATTAATAGATCACGTAAAAATAGTATTCAGTAATATCATGGTATGAGGAAGAGCTTTCTGTGTAAATATTCTTGAGACTGACAGTAAGCAGGGACACAAGTAGCTGTGAATATCCATATAGAGATTAAGAAGAGGAAAAGCCATTGGGAATCATTTTGAGGACAAGGTTACTTTTGAGTTAATATACCAGAATTTTAAGAATATAAACGAAAAGGTGGCAAGCAAGGGGATAATACAAAAACAGGGAATTTTGCGAAATATTTTCACACCAATATATGGTCCGATAGAAATGATTCGTGTTACAATGTTTAATCTGACTCACTCAGAGAGGTTTGGTAATGTTTTGAACTCTCTGCATCTCATTAGAGGCGAGTTCGAACCTGCTCGGAAGGCGATGTCTATTTCTCTAAATTACTCTCTTGGTTCTCGGCGTCGTTGTGATTTGTAGTGTCATGGACGTAACTGTGGGATAACTTAACTATAGTTAGTAGAAAATGGCTTATCTCAGTCTCTATGTTTACTAAACCATTTTACGTAACGATATTTCAGTTGACGGGACAGGGAGTTCCCTAATCTGACGATAGTTCCAGATTTCTTTCGGTCATTCTTAACATATCTCGTACTTACTGTTAAATGTATGCTATTAGGTGGGATTTATTTATTTATATGTATTGATTTTAAGTATTTAATAGTTTTAAACGATGATTCAAAGTAAAACTTAACTAGAGTAATTCGACCATCTCAAGATTTAATGACGAATAATAAAAAGAGCTTAAGTACGCTGCTCATTGGGGGCGTTTATGGTAGACCACGGTATACTCGGCTGGATTAGGTCAGGTTGAACGGTTCATCAGTGCACAAAGTCCAGTCAACATCGCATCAGAAATAGGACAAAGTCTGAGCTCTGTGAACGCGCCTCAGCTTTTATCTAATGCAGAATTACAACTCGCACTAACAACAAATATAATTATAGATTTGGTATAAAGTGACTGGAGGCATATTGTTTTTTTTTTTTTTTTTTCTATTTATTTATTTATTTTTTTTTTTTTTTTTTTGTGCCGGTCGTCAGCAAGTGAGAAATTATGCCATTCGTAATCGAAATGCCAAAAAGAAGGGGGAAAAAAAAGCAAGCTGATTAAGTTTAAAACAGTTTGTCGTCAATATGTGATGAATTCTCTGTGTCCTGTCGAAAAGCCAAAGAGGGAATTTAAAGCCATTTTTAACATCTCCAAATATTTATAAAAGTTTTCTTAATTGAAATACATATGAAAGGTTTCATAATTGAAATCCATTTTAGTCTCAAACACTTGCGTCTTTGTGTAGGTCACTGAAATTAAGCAACATTGAAAATAACGTCAGTTTAAGTTCTCCGTCAATAGCTAGTGCCGGCATTAAAAAAAAAAGAAGAAGAAGAAAAAAAAAGAGGCATTTATCTAACGTTACAGTCCCTCTAATTACGTTAAGCAAGCTCTTCAGAGACCTTTTGCGCATGATTGCCTATTGATCAACACCTTCACTGGACGCCTTTCAAAGCTTGCGCTGGTCATCACAGATCACATATATAGTCCTCAGTACAGGGCCAAGACCCGCAAACAATTGGGGGGTCCAGGTGGCGTTGCTTGCAGGCACCTCAATTTCTTCTTCTTCTTCTTCCTCATCTTCTTCATGATCGCCATTGGAAGCTGAACCTATCAGACGATTACGTTGCAAAGGCAAATCCCGTCTGCATCTACTGATAATACTTCTTTCCGTTTTCATTTGTTTTTGCATTGACTCTCAAGTTGGTAATGCTGCGTCTCCGCGTCTCTTCTTGGACATCATAAGAGACTTTTCGTTTTTTTTTTTACTTCTCTCTTTAGTTATTTATTCTATTTATACTTTGCTCTGTCCTTGAGCCATGAAGTGGAAAGGTCTCTTCCAGAGGCCGCCGACGAAGGTGTGGGCTTATTATGTCTTCAGTTCCAGTTTTTCCAAATACGAGGTAATATTTCAATTACATCATATATATATATATATATATTATATATATATATAATATAATTTTTTATTTATTATATATAAATTTTTTATTTACAATTTAAGTGATGTTATGTATGGGGATCTAGTATATATATAATTTTATTTATATATATTAATTAATAACTTTAATGACTATTAAATTTCTTATATAGATATATATTATATATATATAATATTATATATATAATAATTATTATATATTATATACTTATATATATATATATTAATATATATCTATATATTATATAGATAATATAATATTATTATATACATATACTTATATATATACTTAGATAATACTATAGATATAGATATATATATTATAATATAATATCTATATATTATCTTACAATTTAAGTCATGTATGTAAATGTAACATATGAGAGGGTGAGAGAGAAAGGAAAAAGGTAAGAACTGTGGAGGTAAGATAATAGGACACGATAAAAGCTGGCATATGTGGGGAGGAGGAGGGAGAGGGCTGGGCAAATCAGGAGTGTTAGTATTTGAAATAGCATGAGGAATGAGGTTGCTAGACCTATGCCCTTTTTAATCCCAGTTGCAACCACCACAGTCTCCCAACATCCAGCCACGCGATTCACTGTTTATGTGAAGAGAGGCACAATATATATATATATATATATATATATATATATATATATATATATATATATATATATATATATATCGTATTATTACACGCAGTAAAGGAAGTAGACCTCTTCACCAAATCCTGTTAAATTGAGTTTAAACAATTTTTCATTTAATTCTTTTCCCCTTAACGTTAATATGGAACAGTATTTGGCAAATGTTCGTATTAAGGGGGAAAATACAATAGCGTATTAATTAAAGAGTAGTAGATTGTACGGCAAGTGAAGGTAGTGAAACACGGTTGGATAAACCCGTAGAGAGAGTTTAACATCCTGTTTCAGCCAGATGTCACTGTGTCGTACTTATGAATTTTCTTTCGCTTGATGGAAATAAATATATATATATGTATATATATATATATATATATATAGATATATATATATATATATATATATATATATATATATATTTTAAGCGTATCTTTTCTTGTTGGGCAAAAGTGAAAACAAAAATGTAACTGAAAAAAAAATTAATATAGCGGCGTTTGAAACTTTGGTTCAGAGGAGATAAAAACAGTAAAAATCCTTTGTAGCGAGATTCTTCTTTTTGTGGATGATTGAAGAGCGGTCAGGCTTCGATTGGCGGTAGTTTGATAAGATTTATTTCGCTTTTCTGAGAAGAGAGAGAGAGAGAGATTAGTTTTTCACGATATTTTGTGTCTTAGCAGCTGAAATACACGCTAATAAAGATGTATGTATATATATTTTTTTACATTTTACATATATGTCGAAAGTTATACTTACGCGTACTTGTGAAAATCCGTTAAGAAGTGTTCCGAATATTTGCTTTTGTATAATGACATTTAATTCGATATGGACTTGAATCATTTCTGTTCTGGGATACCCTGTGCTAGGACATTGGTATACAGGAAAATTATCACCCCCCCCCCCCCCCCCCCCGTCACTTTACCCCAGAGGAAGTGAACCCCTAGTACGCATTCTGTTGTTATCGTTACTAGAATTTTATACTTCGGACGTAAATTTACTTATGTATTTTTGTTTACGAGATATTTATTGTATTTATGGCATCCAGTGACATCGCTCTAGAAGTGCAAGAATTAATTTAACAAATTAATTTATATTGCCCATCTTTATCTCGTTGCTGTTACCCCGTTTGCAATCCTCTCTCTCTCTCTCTCTCTCTCTCTCTCTCTCTCTCTCTCTCTCTCTCTCTCTCTCCTCTCTCTCTCTCTCTCTCTCTCTCTCTCTCTCAGCGAACTTTAAAGCCGTTGAATATGTAATAGGTCCTCGATGCCAGCATTGAACGTACATTAACAGCAGTGTATGGGTGTATTTGAATAACAATTGTCCAAACGTATATCGTTAATTGTGCGAATATCACTTGACCAAATTATCATGGACGTAAATAGGTAAAATTACTTTCCTTATTGTTCTTAATTGCCTTTGAGTATTGGGGTAATGGTGCTATAAATTCCTGGTTTTTTACCAGATGCGATCATTAACCTTATATATTCTACGAATATTCTGTGTGAATGTGGAGAGAAAAAAAGGTTGCGAATACGTAACTCTTTTTATTTATCATGGAAAGGTCGATAGCGTTAAATTCGTGTGTTTGAGATAAGAGATTCTATCTTGAATAAAGTGGAAGTTGAAATTAGCAAAACTATGGTTATTTGGGTGAATGAGATTTTATTTTTCTTCTTTTTGAAAGTTTGGCAAAAGAGGTTAGCACAGTTGATTTGCACAGGCGTCCATCCAAATGTCAATTATGATGGTAAGATTAGGCATAAGGTGATTCACGGACAGACAGTTTACATAACTCCCTTAATATACCAATCCTTTTAGGAGACAGATATTATATGAGACATTACATACAAGAGGTTTCTTTTTTATTATCCACAGGTAAATTAATCTCTCCAGCTCCTAAGATCATAGTAAACTATCTTGTCTAGTGGATTTTTTTTCAGTCCCGAGTCGAGATAATAAACAATTTATGTTCCTAATATTTTAGCTCAGACTTCCACCTTGCGTCTGAAAGGACACTTGTGAAACGTCTGCAAGTCTTATTAAAAGAATCAGACCACTGGGGGAAAGTAACTATATAAAGAAGTTATCTATTTAATGGATATCTGCGCCAAGCAATTCTATGTCAACAACGTTTAGATGATATCTTTTATGAATCATTCGAGTACCTTCCTTGTTGAGGTAGATGAATTATGAACCATACTATAACCTCGAAGAAATGGTTGTAGTTGCCTTGTTGGTTATACTGTTTATTAAACTCTTATGAAATTTGGCTATTGATATCAACTTTATAAGGATTTGTACTGGGAATTAGGGAGAAAAATTAGATCCTTTTCTAAGGAATTGTACTGGGAATTGGGAGGAAAATTAGATACTGTTTTTCCAGTGAAACTTAATTCTGTTTTCCATTGGGAAGGAATTTTGGAATGTTCGGTATTTATTTGTTCGATGACCGTTGCAACTACTGTTCAGCTGATAGGTAGCCATCTTTTACTTGTTGATATACAACGGGGATCTTGTAATTTGTCAACTTATCATTCTGAAGAGTTATAAATATACTATTTCTTTACTGAATTATAGTTCATGTTACATGTAATTTTTTTAAATAGTGTTAAATATTACAGTATATAAATTTTATTGTATTACGTGTAACATTTGTGATAGAATGTTGAACCTTTGTGACCAAGCAGAATATCATTATTGTCCGGATCTTCAAAAGTGGTCAAGTTAGTTTTATTCCATTCCACTTTTATTTTTGTCTGTTTATAAATTTGCGTTCTGTTATTTATCAACTTTTCATATCTACACTTAGTGACCAGGCAAAAAAAAACAATATTTCCAGGGTCATCAAAAGTGGTTAGATTAGTTATATTCTATTCCACTTTTATTTATTTCTGCCTATTCATATACTTGTGTCCTATTATTTATCATATTTTTTATTTCTAAGAGAAAATTCGAACTTGTGACTAGGCAAAAATATCCGTTTTTCAGATCTTCACAAGTGGTCAAGTTAATATTATTCTGTTCCGCTTTTATTGATTTTTGCCTATTTATACATTTTTTTTTATTATTATTATTACGTTCTTATATCTACAAATATCACATTTAAATTTTATTTCGTATTACGTGTGATTGTACTTTATATTGAACTTATGTTATCAGGTAAGTCATCAACATTTCCCAGGTCCTCAAAAGTGGTAAATTTGATTTTATTCGATTAAACTTTATTTATTTTTGCCTGCTTTTATATTCTTATCTATATTATTAAGTTGCTTAATTCTACAAATATATTTTTGTCACTTTATATATTTGTGTTCTGTTATTGTCAAGTTTTCCTATTCCTATAAATATCACATTTGAACTTTATCTCACCCAATTGCCAGCAAACCAAGAAAGACCCCGATAGCAATGGCGTGCCACGGGGTCGGGTCACCCCCGAATTCTCCAACGACGTCTGCCAGATGCTCGAGAGCCCTTACCGAATTCTCAAGGTAATTCAAAAGTTATTGAAGGCTGACGGCCAATCGATTGTCTCTTGTTCAATTCTGTTTCTTTTATGTTTAATAAATGGTCTTTTTTTTCAACGAAGGGGCCATTGTATTCTGTGGTGAATGTTTGTGTTGATATTTGTTTTGTATACGATGTAAACATTTAATTTTTTATGGTTGAGGGGTTGTTTATTTTTTTATTTTTTTTTTCTAACAGTTCCTTCGAAAGAAATTAGTTATATTTCTCTTTAAAAATAAGAGGTATATTGTTGAAAATAAGAGCCGCATTTTACGTTCAAAATATACCGTCTATCATTAAGCTGATTTTTGTTTTGCAGGGACTAAAAATGATCCATTTTTTTACGTTTCTTGAAGCAGCACTATTCCTTGTTTTAACATTTACTTTCAAAGTTTTGTTTTCTTTTTAAAAATAAGAGGTATACTGGCAAGTTTAATATCTAATCTTAATGTCAGATGGAGCTCGAAATGGTCCATAATCTGTAGGCGTGAATTTTGTTTTATGTAATATATATCTATATATTATAATTATATCAGATATATATATCTATATATATAAATATATATATATATATATATTATATATAATATAACATATATGTTTTAATTTATATACATATATATACATATATTTATAATATATACATATATCTATATATATAATATGTATATATACATATCATACATATGAATCTACATATATAATATATATATATAGATATATATAATATATATATAGTATATATATTATATATATATATATATATACTTTATACCACCTTTCTCTCTATTGTGGCTGACCTAGAATGACCTTGTAAATCAATTACGTCGAGATTTTCTCCATGAAATGTTGTAGCGTGCTTGCCAGTAGTTAGGTCAGGTCGTAAACGTTACCTCGGTAATTATATAGAATGATGCCTTACTAGGATTCACTAAATATTTTATTAATGTCAGTAAAGAGGATGTTTGAAACTTGAGCTTCTTAGAAAATTATTGGACATTTTGTGAGTATTATAATTTTAAGAATTATATGTTTGACTTCACTTATGTCGCGATAATCTTGAAAAAGAGGCTTGAACTCTTTCCTAGAAGGATTAACGGTGCTGTTTTGTTTTTAGTTCTGCCACGATCGACTCATTCTTTCATCTATTCATTGTATCGTTTATGTAATCATCATGACCTCCTGCATTGTAATTCCGAAAAGTTATTGGTCCATAAATGAAAATGCTGAAGTGCTCATTAAACCCGTTTTTCAATGAAAGCTAATCATCACTGCCATTACAGATTTGATATTAAGTCATTACGCAGGAGTGTTTATAGCTCTTGTGGTCTTAATATAGATGCTAGTGGCCCCTTTCATCATGGTATTGTCATGTCATGCACTTTAACCACACGAAGATTGTGCTGCTCTCAGTGATTTGTCTATATATATATATATATAATATATATATATATATATATATATATATATATATATATATATATATATACACTATATAGAAAGTTTAATCAAAGTAGGGTACCATCTTTCTTCCTTTGCAAAGCTTACGAGTAGACATTACTTTTCAGATTTTGAAACCCGATGGTAAAGGACCATTTGAAATGTATGAGTTACTATATTTATTTATTTGTTTATTTATTTATTTTGTGTATTAATTTTCTATGCATTTATTTATTCATTTATTTATTTATTCATTTGCCACAACACTGAGTGCTACCGGTTCTGTTCCAGATGGCGGCCAAGGGGGACGAATCCGAGATAGAGAGACTGTGCGTGGCGGATCGAACCCGTGTCCAGGTCCAAGACAGCAAAGGGTGGAACGCGGTCCACCACGCGGCTGCCCACAACCAACCCCTTTCTGTCATTCTGCTCTACAATCATGGCGCCGGTGAGTAAGCCTACGTTGTTTGTGTTGGTTTTGGAATGAGCTGGCGTTGCTTTGCACCAAGAGCCCTCTGCCAACACTGGGTCTTGCTCTTTACATAAAACTTGTTGCCAACACTGGGTCTACCTAGAGCCTCCTGCCAACGCCCTCTCTTGCTCCTTTCTTAGAGCCATCTGCTTACTGCCAACACCGGCTCTGGCTCTTTACCTAGATGTCAGTGGCAACAAACGGTCTTGCTTTGCGCCGTACACCAAGAGCTCTGTGCCAGCACAAACTCGTTTTGTTGTCCACCAAGAGCTAGTAGTACTATAGAGGACAAATGGCGCCCTGCCTTCATGTAGTTAATTCTATGAATTTTAGGCTGATTATAAAATAACAGATGTCTCATTTTGAATGTTTTTCCAGAATGCCTTTGAATATGCAGTTCCGTTTTTGTTCCGCTTTTGTTTCCTATCAGCTTGGTTAAATTTGGAAATGAAGGTCAATATAAATTGAATTATAAGATTATGCCCAAAGTCCAAGGATAAAGGTTCACTGATACTATAATAGATTTCCGTGGAAGTCACGTTAGCAGGTCTGCCAGGCTCTTGTCTACGATTGATTCTTCTCATTACTGTAATTAATAGCAACTTGCCTTTTGTACTTCCTCCCCCAACAAACCCCTCCACTGATGTTTCACGTTCCATGGCATAGTAATGATGCATTTAATTATCTTGAGCCAACTCATAATGGAGAACCCTTCCAAACCCCTGGTTCACTAACTAGTACTGAAAATAATTACTGCAAGAACATTCTTAATATTTAATAGTGTTTACCCTTATCTTTTAAAGTATAGGAGGTAGTGTTTATGAGTTTTACTAATTGTAAATTGCTGTTTTACTCTTTAGGAATTTTTCTTAATAACCTTCTTGGGCATTTTATCTTCGTTATAGAATCATTCCGTTTCATGTCCAGAGCTTGATTATGATTATCTTTCAGGATACGAAAACCAAACCTAATGAATGTATATTGACATGTAAGTTTTATTTTGTTAAGGTAATTATTAATTGTGCAGTGAATATCTCGACTTCGTTACGAAAGCACTTATTTTAAAATTGCTTTTCCATTAGGCTAGATGGCCTCTCCGTCGTAAGTTCATTGTCCTTTGTCCATTTGTGTTAATAGCTTTCGCTGTATTACGAACAGTCAAAGAAAGTTGATGATTTTATTCGAAATCAAAAGGCATTTTAATATTTTTTTTAATTCTTAAGAGAGAGAGAGAGAGAGAGAGAGAGAGAGAGAGAGAGAGAGAGAGAGAGAGAGAGTTTTTATGAAGAACGGAATTCAATTTACTACTTAGATATGGGCATGACTTGCATCAAAGATGCTGACGTGTCTTAATTTCCATTCTCGTGCCTTCTCCGAAATGTATCAGAAAATTGTGGTTACCTCTGGCTCGTCCTTGGGATGCCAGATCTGATGAGAGTGGTGAGGATAAATATATCCTCTTATTTGATAGTGGGGGAGTGAGGGAGGTAATTGTCTTAAGGCAGGGGGAAATGGGTGTGAGGGGTGCCGATCCCCATGACATATGCCTAAATCCTCGAAAGTCATTTGTAGCTCACTCGGATTATGTTTCAGGACGAAATTAAACTGTATCAAATCGTTAGGATTAAGTGTTGAAGCGTGTCACTGATACAACTGAAGTTATTACATTAATATGACTTGAATAAGAATTATATTTTGCCTGTGAAAGGAAGAGGTGATGCAAAGCATTTCCATCAACCAAGTCGTAATTTGAAATATTGGAAACGCTTTAGATATTCGAACTTTGAGTGTCTCTCTCTCTCTCTCTCTCTCTCTCTCTCTCTCTCTCTCTCTCTCTCTCTCTCTCTCTCTCTCTCTCTCTCTCTCTCTCTGCTTGACGTTTTAGACTTCTTTTACGAAGTATATTGAAGTTAGCAGTTAAATGAAAGATATATATATCAAGGAATTATGGGTCCATTTTTGTATTCTCAGACAGAAGGAAGTTTTAAGTGTTCTATTGTATATCTTTAGAGATACTTAAATCCTAATGTGTTTATGTGGATATAAAAAAAAACTTCATTTTGACTGACTCCTTAATGGAACTGTCTGCTTTCTCGTGAGCTAAAATTTGTGACCTCATCATTTGCTGTCGAATTACATCTTTAGAATGGCGTTACACTTAACACCCATGTTGTAATTTTTTAAGTGATCATAATGAAGGGGTGACAATGACTGACTTCATTTTTCAGCAAACAAAAGCGTTCGTGAAAAATATTAATGAAGAAAAGTGAATGGTTTTTGTATGCCAAGTTCTTTGATCTTAAATGCATCGTTCGTATTCTTTGTGTGCCCTTCTGGAAAGCAATTAATTTGTTTATTAGCAATAGTTCGCTGATGGCTCTTATCAGCCTTATAAATTGATTGTTCTCCCCTGAAGGACCTTTGCAAGGACTTAATGGTATCTCGTGAATGTGAGTTTCTTAATTACTGTGAATATTGTCTTGTAAATGTCTTCGACGCATTGGTGTTTTTCACAAGGCCTGTATAGTAAAAGTGTTAAAAATTATATAAAATCAAATACGTCATTAAAATGTCATTAAATTTACGACAACATTGCTGCTATCTCTCTCTAAATTCTGCTTTATCTATGGCCTCCTTTTTTTGTACATAACAGATATAAACTGGCAAGATACCCAAGGTCGTACGCCATTGCACACTGCTGTGGAAAAAGAGTCGATAGATGCCATTGATACTCTTATTCATTGGTAAGTTGCACATAAGGCCTCTTTTTTTTATTATTTTGCCTTTCTTATAGACATACTGAACCAAAGTCCTATAGACATATTGAATCAAAGATGTGCTTAGGAAGTCTGTTGATTTTTAAATTGTTGTAGATTAGTGGTAGTTTAACTCATTCTTTTTTTCTCTCCCAGTAACTGTGACACAAAGCTTGTTGACAGTGACGGGTTCTCGGCATTCCACAGAGCTGTCCTTTTGAACAAGGTATTTTAAATTTACTTGCTCACTCGTCTCTTATTTATTTGGTAATACGATGAATCATCCATCGTTCTGAAAACAAGAACTTATCTTAAAAATGTTCTGAAAACAGTAATGTCTGTGAAAAACGTTCCCTTCATTAGATATATATGATAAAAGTTACAGTTTTTTGGGGAGTGGCAGAAAAATTTTGCATCCTATGTAGACCTATGTTTATTACAACTTGCATTTTTATATGATTTAATGAAAGAGTTGGGGTTGAGAGTGAAATAAAAAAAAGTATTGGATATTGAGCACCATTTTGTTTTTGTAAATCAGTTTAATTTTCCTTAAAGTTCATTTTCCTTGCCTCTTTGAAACAGTTACGATGCCTGGAGACGATGCAGCAACACCTGGATAAGGTCGACTTACAACAGGGTGATGCCCAGGGACGCACTGCACTCCATCTAGCGGCAAAGTTTGATTACGTGGATGTCGCCAAACTTTTGGTATGTATACGGAAGGTTTATATTTCTTCAGCAGTTTGCTGTATCCAAGTTTTCTGTATAGAACGCATAGTGTATTCGTGTGTTTTATTATTGTGTGTAACATCCCAATGGGCATCACCTATTTCTTATATGCCACATTCACATTTAACAGTGTTTCTCCTTGAGCAGGTTGTGGAAAATTAATTTTCATGGTAGGATGCTCATATAGGTGTCATTTCAAGTGTAAATATTTATAATTTATTTGCAGTATGATGAAAAGGCAAAATAAAAGTTATTGTTGAGCTTTCTGCATTTGCAATTTTGACATCTGTCACTTTTGAAGCTTGAGAGTTAAATCCTTAAAAACAGATTTTATTTTTTTATACATCAATTGAAATTATTTGTCTCTGATAGCTTGACAGTTAGGATCTTGAGGATAGAAATGTTTCTATCTAACAGCCTAGGAGTTGCTACCAAAACAAACCTTCAGTGTACAAACAGCATGTGTACCTCTAAAACTAATGTTTCTCCCAGCTGACTGAGAAGTATACACACCATTGAAACAGTTGTTTTTTCAACAGCTGAAGATCTTTGCTAACAAACAGAAATAAAATCATTTTATAATCCCTTGACCAGTATATACCATTTAAAATTAAATTATTATTCCAAATACAGTGGGTGTACAGCTGTCATTAAAACCAGAATTGTGTTTCGTTAACAGCTTGGGAAGTGTGTCTCTAAAATAATACATATTTCTCTTCAACAGCTTGAGAGCTATGCCATTGAACATATATGTCCAAATATTCCTTGCATGAATGGTTATTCCCCCATCCACATTGCTGCCCGAAATGCGTCTGTAGGTGTTCTGGAGGCTATTTTGAAATGGGGGGAAAGCAGAGGTTGCCTCAAGGAAAGGATGATCTGTTTGCCTGATCTGGAAGGAAATGAACCTCTTCATTTGGCTGTTCATGGTGGAGAGATAAAGGTATCACCTTAAATTACCCCACGATTAGTTTCTATTCCTTTAAATTTCCATTATTTCATAATCAAGAACAGTTAATTGCCTAAAATATGTAAGATTTGGCAGCATTCTAGAGATTTTGGGAGCAAATTCCAAATTATTATTGTAAACTTGAGGGATCTTTTTACTTTGAATATGTTCCACAAAAGAGTAAAACTTTTTTCTAGCCACAGTTTAGACTGCAGTAATTGAATTATAAGTCCTTTTTTTATGTATCTAGGAATTGCAGTGATAATAATTATAATGTGTTGTGTATTACAGGCCATTGAACTGTGTTTGAAGATGGGGGCCATCATTTCAAAGCAACAGGATGATAAATCAACACCTGTTCATCTTGCATGTTCTCAAGGTTCACTTGACATTGTTAGGCTGATGTTTAATCTTCAACCTGCTGAAGTAAGACTTCAGTTTGTTCATTTACTTTTTTATTTTATCTAACAATTGGATCTGTTATATAGTGAACATTGCTTTATATGAATGGCATGCAAAACACTAATTTTACGATGAACCAGTTATATTCCTTGCTGTTTTCCAACTATATATAATACATTCTAGGCAATTTTGTTATTCAGTGTGATGCATACTGTGATGGCTCTCTGTTTATTCATTATCTTTTTCTCTCTTTCCCAATTTTCATGCTCAAAGAAATCAAAAGTTTTGGAGATACTTGATGCTCAGGGTATGTCTCCACTCCATTGTGCAGCCATGTTTGACCACCCAGAGTTGGTCAGTTTTTTGATTGATGAGGTAATTCTTCCATTTTCAAATACCTTGCTTCTCTCTGAAGTTTATGAAGACTTTTGGTAGAAATATAGACAGTTTTAATGAATGTTTTGGTCATTTTTACAGAAAATTGGTTTTTAATCACATATTGGGATTCATTAATACTGTATTAATATTTTCCCTAATTTGTGGAAATCTTATTTGCGATCAAATATGATATTGGCATTTTGTAGGGTGCATTGGTAGATCAAGTTGACCAAGACCACAGGACAGCCTTGTTATTAGCAGCTTCACGAAGTGGATGGAGGACCGTGGATGTGCTTTTAGCGCACGGAGCAGATCCAACTATTAGAGACTTAAACTGCAAGAACTTACTTCATGTTGTCATTATGAGTGGAGGTTCTTTGAATGACGTCCTCTCATTGAAACAAGCCAGTAATGTTGAGTGGGTAAGGAACTTTAGATAATGGTTAGCTAAGAAATTGGTCACAGTGAGTGGGTCAGAAAATGTCAGTCAAAGTACAATAGTTAAAAAGAAGTTTGCGGTGTGAAGTAGAGAAGTTTATCTCTTTTTTCAGTGGATGCCTCGACTAAGAGCTATGCTGGATGAGCAAGATTCAATGGGATGGTCACCCTTGCATTATGCCTCTCGTGGTGGTCAGATTACGTCCCTCGCTTCTCTTTTAAGTCTCGGCGCCTGCGTTAGGACGAAGGACATAAGGAACGAAAGCCCACTGCACTTTGCTGCTAAGTAACAATACCATATTATTGTTTAAGATACTTCTTAGATATTGTATTATTATTATACACAGACCCCACAGATTGTTTGCTCAAAACTACTTACAGTGTACTTTTAGTAGCAAACTGTAGACAATACAATAATAAAGGTATTTTACACTGTTCATTTGGCTCCATCTGCAATGCTTTCTTCCTTATACTTTTCATTCGTTCCCCTGTGTCTCTTCTTACCTGCCTGTCCAACTTTAATTTTACTTTGTTCCATTTTCAATACACCTTTTAGAACAAATTCTTTTTAGTAAACCTGTTAACAATTTTACCATTGTGACCTGTTAGTCTCATTAAACTACATTTTAATAATAGAAATTACATAGAGGTTTACTCCCAAGAAAAAATTCTCCATTTGGATTTACAGATATGGAAGGTACAACACTGTACGACAGCTGCTTGAATCTAGTAATGGTTTCCTCATTTTGAATGAATGCAATGATGAAGGCAAGACAGCCTTACATATTGCAAGTGAAGAAGGTAAGACTCTTCTTATGATTTTGTGGATTGTTGAATTATGTACAGTAATTTTAAGTCTATTTATAGTTTTAACATTCTTTAGGTTAACTGTACGTAGTTTGTTAACTGTTTTGTTTGAAGAGTAAACAGTACGTATCATATAATATTTCCCCTTAATTTCAGGCCACACAAGAGTTGTGCAACTTCTCATCAGTAAAGGAGCATTGTTGCACAAGGATCATTTTGGTCGCACTCCATTGCACTTGGCTGCCACAGGAGGCCATGGCCAGGTTATAAAAACACTGCTGGCTGTTCATAGTCATATATTAGACCAGACGGACAAAGATGGGGTAAGATTTCTTTAGTTTACAAAATGTTTCTGACAATTTGTCTTGTTCTGTGACAGAATTCAAATAAGAAGCATTAAATATCAGTACATACTTAAAATAATTTGAATTGTGTTCTAGTAATAATGTCTTTCCATGAATGTATGTAGTCATATTGATTATAAGGAGATAAACTTATCTGCTTTTACTTTTTTTGTTCTGATAAATGATTTATTGTAAATAACAATAGTAACTGCAATGTCCTTATGGTCACTTGCTGTATTACTTTGTAAATAACAACGATAACTGTAATGACCTTATGGTCACTTGCTATATTACTTAGCTGCTTCCACAAAAGTATTGCTGACCAGTTACATTATATATAGGCAGTCTGAATTTTTCTGTTTTGCATACAGTGATGAAAATAACTCGAATGTCTTGCTTTTTGTTTGTTTTTTAAGTAATTATGAACTTAATGCCAGTACATTATTTATTGGCTATCAAGGCATAAATAATTATAAATCTAATTTATAAAACTACATTTTTATAGTTTTTGCTCTTTTGACACTAATGAGCCATCCTGCAAAGATTCATTTGTAAATAAGAGGTAAAATTTGAAGGAAATTAAAATTAAAGAAGTTGAGAAGCGAGGCAGAAAGAGACCAAAGGGGAACGTGTGAAAATTAACAGGCAAAAGTTAATGCCAGTTAACCTAATGGATGCTGCAAAGAACCTTTTGTACCATGTACAGGAGGCTACGGAAGGCACACTGTAAATATGCAATTTCAAGGTTGATATTAAACAGTCTGCAGAACTCAATGTTGCCATTCATGCATATTTTTGAGGTCTCCGGTATTGTATGCAAATTTTTAAATATGTACTGTTACTTATTATCCCTAAAAGAACCTCAAAATCAAAATGGCTCTGCAAATGAGTTTGCTAAGCTATGTTGCAGAAAACTGTTTTGAAACTACATATTATTATTATGCACATTTCTTTGTGGATTATTGCAGTAGTGGTAAATAAAAAGAACAATTGTAGTAGTGGTAAATTAAAAGAACAATGTCATAATGTAACATTTTCATTACAGAGATAGACAGTAGGTCCCTCTGAATTTTTCAGTATTTCATCTTTATTTTAAATTCTCATGAGAAGGAATATAGCATAATTTAATAATAGTACTCATGGGCAATACTTATTCTGTTTACTTTCTCTCTACCAGAACACTCCTTTACATATGGCTGTTCGAGCAAATAAACCAGATGTTGTAACTCAGCTGATGAGTCTTAATTGTAAGTTGCTCCCTGACAACAATAACTGCAGTCCCATTGACTGTGCCATTATGTACAAGATTGCACCTTGTGCATTGGCTCTTGTTTCTCATGAAAGAGGGTAAGTTACATGGACGTATCATGGTTTCATGAAAAATATGGGGTTTTCAAGCAATCGTCTTTTGTGGGAGTGCAGATTTCCTCACTTTATTCAGCCTCACTCTTCTTTCATGAACAAAGAAAGAGTATATTAATTATGTAGCATTTCATATTTTCTTCATATTTAATATGTATAACAAAACTGTAATGGTCCACCGTATACACCACCAGTTTTTACGTAAAAATTAGTTTGATTATATTTTCTCATTTTCTTTGATACATTACTTACCTGTATTTTATTTCTTTAGGCCAGCTGAAATTTTAGCAGTTAAGAGCAAGATCCAAGGTTGTATCAGCATGGCTTTGATCAGGACTCTCCCAAAAGTGTTTGAAGCTGTACTCCATCAGGCAGTTACCAAAGCCAATGTCAAAGAACAGTCTAAGGATTACTTTGTAAGTTAACATTAACACATAACCCTTTCTTAATTAAAGGGGTAAAAAACTGGGTTGTATAAGAGAGCTAACTCTTTTAACTATACTTTATCATCAACAAGAACATAAATTAGAGCTCCCCTTAGCTACAGATGAAAAAAAATTCTGAAAAGAGTTACATAACATTCCCAATGTATCCATGACTATTTTCTACAAATGAATTCTTAAGTCAGATGATATATAGCAAAAGCTGTAGAGTCAGATGTAGACTAATGAAGACAAAGCTCATTGTTCACAAGCAAATCTTTAAATTCAAAATAACACTTTCTATCAACCTTTTGTTTAGTGATAGTTTAAGTTTCACTCAACAGCATATATCAAGAATGGGAAACATATACCATACTTGAAAGACATTTTCTCCAAATCTCCATTGTTTTCAGTTTAGCCAGTCATTAGTATTTGAAGGTGTTGCCATATTAAATAAGATCTGATCTATTCTTTAGGAACAAACCCTTCTAGCCATTCCAGTTAGTCAAGATTGTGCACTCAGTGGTATGGTTAAACTGATTATTTACAGTAATTATGAAATGATAAGAGGGTTCAAGGTACAATTGCGACTTTCAGCAAGTCTAAGCTAGAATTTATTTTGTTATAAAATGCTCACATTCATGTAAAGTATTTTGCTGGAATGTTAAGTGGTTATGCATGAACAATATTTGCTTAGAAAATCAGAAAGACTTTAGACCATTACGTGAGCTAAGTTTTATCATTTGTGTTCAAGTTTATTCCATAGTTTACCTTCTTACTTTACCTTTTGCAGATTAAGTACAGTTTCTACCCACTGCAGTTGACAAATGAGCAGACTGAAGCAGAAAAGCTACGACTCAAGGACCCCAAACTGAAGCCACCTCCTTTGTATACTTGCAATGTAAGAACTTTCTAAACATTCCACTTCTGAGTTTAAATCGTGCCTTTAGCATGAACAGCTAATGATAGTTATAATGTTCTTCAGAATGTACTGTACAGTGATAAGCTGATAGTGCAGTGGTAATGATTGATAATATATTTTGTTAATGTCTGTTGGTTCAATTATGCTTTTTATTTAGCATAACTAATTATAAAAGGAAGCTGGTCTTAAGTGCAACTTTGCAGAATTCAAGCACCACAGCTATAATGTGCTGTGTACTGTTGATTCAAGGTTGAAATATAGTAACAACTGTTGTCAGCCCACTGCTTACCTTTACAAAAGTACTCTTTCTTCAGGAAATGGTTGAATGCGGACGTTTGGAGCTGCTGATGCATCCACTGACACAGAGGTATCTGGATATGAAATGGCAGGCTTATGGGAAAGCTGTTCACATGATCAATCTATTTACATATTTGGTTTACCTATCTTTAGTGACAGTCATGGCTGTTGGAGTGTTAGGGAATAAGTCTCTTGGTGATTTCACAAATTTTACGACATATGAGGCCTTTCACACAGCAGAAAAGGTATTAACACCAAGTTCCTTTTTATGAAATAAGTAAAATGCCATATGAAGAGTATATTATTGTTGTTTTATTAGGTCACTTATATTGTTTCTTAGCCCCATTATATGGTAAATCATATTAACTAATTTATTGATATCTTGTGCCGTACACTCAATTTTATATATCTTTTCCAGTTTGATTGGGTTCAGGTTTGTATAAAACCAGTTACTTTGTCTTTAGATGCTGTCATAGATTTTTCATACTATGTTTAGATGCTGTCATAGAATTTTCATACTATGATAATGAGATAAGCCATACTGTATGTACTTGATTTTGTATAGGCCTTTACTGTTTATTGGTTACTTTGGTAATCAACCTAATTCTACTTTACAGATGAAAGAACCACCAGGATGGATGTCTTTCATGGCGTTTGCTATCGTGTTTTTTGCAGTGCTTAGTATGCTCAAAGAATTATTCCAAATGTACCATCATGGACTTAAGGTGAGTCTAAGGAACTCAAGACCAGCAGCATGAGAGTTAAGTATTTTAACTCACCTGGATAGTTAAATTACCATACTTCATGATGATACATAACAATAATAGTAATAATAATAAATGACTCAAGGCTAAGGCTAGTGCACTGTTCACTCTTTTATTATTTCATTATTACCTTGAGTTAATTTTATGTACCATGATGAGAGTTAGGTTTTGAATCTACTGTTTCTGACATTTGTGTTCAATGAATAATAAGGCTTTTTAACATTTTATCAATAAAGGCTGATCATTTTTATTTCAATTGAAATATTGGTCTTGTTTTAGCCTTTTAAAATGGGTTTATTGACTGCACAGAAAGCTTGTTTTTTTTAATGTTGCAGGCCCTTGCCCATTTTTTCTTTCATGGTATATCTTATTTCATAATATTACCTAACTCACTTTCATGATATCCACAAATTCTGTATTTTATTTCCAATCCAAGGATGTAAATATTAATGACCTAACAGTAATAAATATTTTAAGGAACTTTGCTGCCAACCTGTCATATTCTTGAATTCCGCAGTACCTAATGGCAGCCATCAATTTTGTGCAGTGGACAACATACTTGACATCAGTCTGCATGGTGACTCCAATACTCATGAATCGTGAATGGGGTACTGACCAGTTAAATTCTGCAGCTTTAGCAGTATTTACTGCTTGGTTTAGTCTTCTATTTTATTTCCAAAGGTAACATTTGTCACTTTATTGATAGCTTAAGTTCTGAATCCTTATTCATATGTGTAAGATGAGATACTGAAAGTTAATTTCTATTTCAGTGTAAAGAATGTGATCACATATTGAATTTATGAGTTACTTTACCGAAAGTTATGATTTATTCTTTAGAATTTTCTAATCAGTATGATATAAACAAATGTAAGTCGTATATATATTTTTCTTGTGAAGGTTCGACTATATTGGAATCTACATAGTCATGTTCCTCGAAATTCTGAACACTTTGCTAAAGGTGCTCTTCGTGTTCTCTGTCCTTATTGTGGCATTTGGTCTGGCTTTCTACATCCTCATGTCTCATGTAAGTTAGAGGCCTTATTCTGTACTTCATAAAAGTCATAGGCATCTGTACAATCATAAATCTTGAGTGTTTTTATTGGGTACCAGATTAGCTAATTTACCACAGACTGAGAATTGTTTGCTTCATTTAGTAATTTTTAAATCCAATTGTACAGTGATTTTGATGTTTCATGCCTTGTCTGGTGTCTGTTGTTACAGTAGGTCATTATCAGACATTTTTTCATTATGTATAGGTTTTAACTCATGTACATTGCTTGATAATATGTGCATGTTCATAACAGAATGTATTTTCTCACAATAGAGTCTATGGTAATTCATTTACACTAGTTTAGTCATCACTTTAATTTCGGTTCCTGTAAGGGGCTAATGCCATCAGTGCCCCTCATGTGGTGCATTGTAGGCAGTGGCAGCTCATCAGTAGGCACTGTGGAACTGCAGCTCCCCCTCTAGATTTCATATATATGCACAAAATTATGAATATTTACATGAATATGAGAAATTAAGCATAGAGTATCAATAATCCTTAAAAAATTATTACCATTCTCTTGTTTTTGTAAATAAAAAAAAGCAAATTAATTGAAGCATGTGGAACTGTTGGTGCTCGCAGTTCTAATTTTGCTAGCAGGGTGACAATGTGGTAGCCAGCCTGCACATCAAGGTAGAGGGAGCACTGCCCTCTCGAGCAGTGTTAGTCTAGCTGTTGGAGGGGGAAGGTGTGTTTTGAAATTTGTCAGAGTTTAGTCAGTACTATGTACTATTAGTGATAGTGATCAAATTAGTGATGATACTGATAATATGTAATGTAATGCAGAATAATCAACTTAGTGGCGAGTTGCAGTAAATGGAAAAAAAATTATAACCACATTAAGTCAATGAGTAAAATTCAAAATAGTAGGTTTCGGCAGCAGTTCTGCTGCCTTCCTCAGTAAGAGAGAGAGAGAGTGTGTGTGTATGTGTGTGTCTGTTTTAGCTGGATGCTCTTTAGTCCTTTTGTTTTATATAGGCATATGTTATTTTATTTCACTGTCATACTCAGTTTTGTATCTTAATATTTTTTGTTTTCGAGTTTTTATTCCTTTTAATGGTTTAATGATTTTTATCATGCTACACTTAGTTTACATAACTTAATATTTGTATATAACCTCAAATTCTCATAATTTGTCTGTCTGTCCATCAGTCTCTCCACTGCCTAATGCTACTGTTTTGAGTTTTAGTATTTTAATATATTTTGTTATTTTTTCAGTTTTGTTTGCAGTTTCAAATTTGATTAGGGCAATCTTCCATTAGTAATCAGTCATGGCCCAAGACAAACAGACAATTAGTAAACTTAAAGAGGTGAAGTTTTCGGCATTCTCTCTCCACGAAAAAGTTGCATATGTATATAATGTATGTATGTGTGTGTTTATGCAGTTAATATCATGGAATAAAGAAAAAAATATATGTAACAGCACCCCTATGGATGATAGCCACGAGCCGCCACTAACTGTAGGCATTACTAAAGGGTGTTTGCAATGACCTGTTGGACCCTAGCTGCACCCACTTTTTGGTCTTTTACTTTACCTTCATTTCTGCTTTCTGTCTTCAGCCTTGCTGTCTAACTCCTCAACCATTAATTCTTAGTGGGGTTTTCTCTGTGTATACTTAATCTCTCTTATTTCCTAGACATCTTTTATCTTGCTGTCCAACTGCTCCAACTCTCTCTTTCACATTCTTATACACTGAATGGCCAGAAGTTCCCCAGTGCTGTGCTTGCCGGTGTAAATTTCATAAAATCAAACTTTGGTTTCAAGTGGGTGGCCTATATATGCTAAAAAAAACATTTAGCGAGTTGCTCCTCATCAAGTTTTCCTGTGAAAACTTGAGGGTTTTGGTGGTGAGTTATAGTTAGAATATCATGTAATAGGACCTTTGTGGCAGTAAAATTTTTCTATATCCCTTTTTTTAATGGAAGTATCAAGTATCAATCTATGTAAGTTAGTCAGTGTTTTGTTTATATGAAGCAAATTGTGTTTTTAAATATACCTTCTCTATCATTATAAAAATTATCTTGCTGAAAATTCAGTTTGTGTGCTTTTATTATTCCTCAGTAGGTAGTAATAGGAAAAGTCAGTGGCCGAAAGATAGCTTATACTTACCCTAATCATAGACTTCATGCTATTATAATTGTAGGTAATTGGAATATTGAATATGCCTGTTGTTGTTAGAATTTGATTATACATTTATTTCAGGGAGGTCATTTGTCCTTCTCCAATTTACCAATGTCAATGTTACACACTTTCTCCATGATGTTGGGAGAAATAGATTTCCTCAACATCTTTGTGTACCCATTTTACGAAGTAAGTCCTCGCGGAGATTTTCTTCATTACCCAGGGACAACATTTGGTAAGTTTAATACTTCGTCCATATGCAGTAAACTATAATCTCATGGTTTTGTGCTTTTGCTATATCCATGCTGCCCCTTTAGTCGTACTGTTTTCAATACCAAAAGAATACTGTAATGTACTAATGACACATCGATAGTATACGTAATACAGTAATTTAGGAGCCCTACATGTATATTCACTAATGCAAAACTTACAATCCCTTTTCATTGTTGCTTTATGTACACACATACTGATGTTAAGTTGTTCTAAATGAGTGAGCAGGAAGGTGTCAGTTAAATGTACAGTTCTGTAACATATAGCCTTGCATGGCGGGTTCTTTATATTACAATAGTGAACAGTATGCTGTGTATTGCTGCTGCTTAATTCTTTGCTTATTGAACATATTAACTTGATGTGTGCAAAGAGCAAAGACTTAATGATGTAGCAAATGCTAGGTAGCCATTTTTCACATAAACAGCTCTGGGCAATACTACATCACCAATCCTGTTTTCAGTATCTAACTGTTATGCTTATTTAATAGTCAAGTGTCTTATGTACAAGTTTTAGATTGATTGATTATGAAATTTAGGTCTTGAGGGCCAAACGTCGGAACCCATCAGGATTATTCAGCACACACGTTGTAGAGAAATATCTTATATTTCTATTCTGTACACTGGTAATAGTAGGAAAAGTATTGCAAACAAAATTATAGATTATATTAATTGTTCATTTCATTAGTTACCATCATCTTCATTCAAATACCAAGTGTCACTTTTATGGAATTATTGACGTCTTACTTGTACAAAACTTACAGGATTATGTTTTCTTTAAGATTACATTACGGTTTTTCAGGCCTTCTTGTAATCTTTATGATCCTAATGCCTATCTTGCTGATGAACTTACTCATTGGTTTGGCTGTGGGGGATATTGAGAGTGTCAAAAAAAATGCCCAGTTGAAGAGGATTGCTATGCAGGTCAGTAATGTATTACTTTACATAGTTGTATATGGAAGTATTTCAGTGTTAATTGTTGAATGCAATTTTTTGTCAGTGATTCTTATTTTTTCTCATGAGTTAGTAGTTTAATTTTATTGGCTGCCACTTTGGTACAAGAATATGATGGAAAAATTGATTTTGTTAATGTGGACCTTGGCTCAATATTTTTTTACTTGTACTGAAAATTAATCATTCATTTTATTTTTTTTTTAAATGATTATCAGTAAGAGTTCACTGGAGTTAATAAAGATATTTGTTTTTCAATGATGGAGAATTAAGAGGAATGAAAGTGTTTTTATCAGCTCATCTAAACCATTTTATTTCATGCACATCCCACTGTCTTTGGGATTCAATACTTTTGCTTTATATTAGTTCCTTACCTTGACCATTCATATGTAATTTTTTCCTTGTGGAGCAAAGTTGGCTTAATTGAATTGACTGATCACAGTGTTTATGGTCATAAGTGGGAGACTTAAGAAATTAGCTTTAGCGGTATAGGCAGTCCCCGGGTTACGACAGGGGTTCTGTTCTTGAGACGCGTTGTAAGCCGAAAATCGTCGTAAGCCGGAACATCATCAAAAATCCTAAGAAAACCTTACTTTTAATGCTTTGGATGCATTCAAAACTATGTAAACTGCATTCTTATTGCATATTTCATCAAAAAAAACCTTAAAATATTGATTATTTGGGATTTTTGGTGTCATATTTCTGCCAGATGAGCATTGTAGGCGGCGTAACCCTGGAACATGCGTCATAACCCTGGAAATAATTTCTGATGAATACAATTTAAAAGCGCCTTGACCTCGGAACGTCGTAAGCTGAACCCGTTGTAACCCGGGGACTGCCTTATTGTTATTAGAATTATACATATACATCCAGGTAGTTTGCGGTTCCTCCTGTAAAGGAAATAAATAGCCAAAAGATGATGGGATGAATTTATTGGCGATTTTCATGGTAATGCTTTTATATGAGATTTTACGTTGATGTGGTTAAACTAATAAATTGTAAGTACATACATACATACTTTCTTTTGCCCTTTGCACTTTGTCAGGATTCTCTTCTGGTCCAGGCCTTCATCTATGCCCATTCTTTAATGTTTTCTGAGCCATCTTACATAGCTACTATTTTTGACAACTGCTCTTTCCCACTCATTAAATGCCAAACCATATGAATGTGACATCAGTTTCAATTCCCAGCCTGTGGATGCATTTCTGCAACTTCATTTGCAGTATGATATTACCAATTCATTTTAGCTTTTGAATTTCAGTAATCATGCTTTGTTCACATTTGTAGTTTTTTCTCCAGCACCTGAGATAGTACTATACTTTTAATCACCGGCAGTGCAGTCATCTCTTCATTTTTCCTTCCCTGTTACTAGCCTTAATACCCTATCTTTACTTTTACCAACTTTACAGGCTCACAGTCCAGCACTTAAGCTATTCAGGTACTAATGGATATTCACCTCCTTGAAGGTTTTTCTACATTTATACATCAGATGTGCCTTATGTATTCCATTTACCTTTTAAAATCGTAGGCATCTCCTATGACACTATTGTTTACAGTCACCCACACCCTTATCCTCATCATCTAGAGCGCCATATTCCTGACTGAACTTTTATTTTCCTTCCTTTGTGGTCCTAAGTTGATTTTTGCCTACATCAGCTTTTTTTTATTCCTTTCATCCATTGCACTCTTAACATCTTTTAACACAAAGTCACCTTGATATAGCATCCTTAAAAGCTTCTGTCTTTACTCTTTTGTAGAAGACTCAGTGCTGAATTGTTACTGAATTATAAAGGGATTTTGATGTAGGAAAAATCTATTTCTGGGCTCGGCCGTGTCGCTCCGTGAAATATGTCTCCTTTAGCACTATTTCTAGTAAAATATTGTTATAATACCAGAGAACTGCTAAATTGGACATGTCTAGTTATTGGGTGATGATGATACCATATTAACAATTTTAAAAATGCCTGCCTTTTACCCTCATATAATTCATTTTCAGGTTGAATTACACTCTGACTTGGAAAGTAAGCTTCCAGAGGTGATAATTAAAAGAGTTAATAAGAGTGAACTTACAATTTACCCAAATCGCTCAAAGTGCCAAAAAATAGTCACTCGTATCCTTGGTGCTCTGCTGTATTCATCCCCTGTGGATGAGAAAGGTATAGTACATGAAGATAGCGTATTTTTTTCTTGCAGATAGTACTGTTTTCCCTTTTTTTGCTTTATATTTGCAATATTTAATAAAATAGCAAAATCAAAATATAAATCTTGTGTGATTATTTGACCTTGCACTTACACAATATGCATTAAAAGTTTCATGTTAACCACATTTTTTATTGGGTCAAGATTAAAATATTAATAGTGTGACTACCACTGTGGCAATGTATATTTTGTTATCATAGACATCATTGATTTTGATTGTTTGACATGTATTCAAGCCATTCCTGACCATACATTCATACATGTATTTCAAGTACACGATCTCAGCATATATTAGTTTGATAATACCTTATGCTTGAGCTGTCGGACTTTTAACTTTGATCATACAAGTAATGTTCTCTTCATTATAAACTTAAAAAACACATACTGTACAGTAAAAACTTTAAATACTATCAGTGCTGACTCCGCCCCTTACTAGTAAAATATATGTAATTAGTTGATTTATATTTGTCAAGTGCTTCATAGCTTCTTAGGCAGCTTAAATGATACTAACTCCTCTTGAATCTATTTGGACAAAGTGGCTCTAGTTGGTATGACTGTCTGTCTCAAACCAACACCACTTACTGCCACATGAAGATGGAAGCAGTTACATAGTGTCTGATTGTAATTCTTATAATTTTGTTGCTATTAATTTGATTGTTTTCATATTTTCCTCTACTCAGAAGTTGAGACTCTTGAAATGCACAAGGATGATTACCTGTGGGAAGAGTTGGAATGTCAGCAACGGCGCCTCCACAGTATTTCAAAGGAACTTGATAAACAGACTCAACTACTCCAGCTGATTATGCAGGTATGTATTGAGACCACCTTGTACTTGAGGAATTAATATTCCTTTTAATGTGGTTTTAAAAATGTTGTCAATGTACTGTAATTGGAAATATATGTTAAGTTTTAAGAAACATTTTGTTGCATTGAAATTATTCAAGGGAGCTCATTATTTCAGTAATACCCTCCCATTTAATCATGTTAATTTTAATTAATTCAATTTTTCATAGTTATGATCTGAAGAATGTCAAGATCATTGTAATCCCTGCCCTTACAGTATATTTATTTTTAGTTATAATATTTTCCACCGTGTGTGTCATTTACTTAAATTTTAGGGAGCTTTTGATGATGACATTTGCATAGAACCGTCTTGATATTATTTCACAAGAGTTCTTTGCCACTCTTTGGTATTGAGACTTGACTTGTAGTTACTGTCCTTGTTTTAAGAAAGTTATGGGAGTCATTAGGTTTCTGATTTTTCTTTAAAAATTCATATACTACTATAAGTAAGTTTCTCTAGTACAGATCAAATACACTTTAGTATCTAGCTGGCCTTCCTCACATATAATACAATATTGCAAAAGTACAGTACATAGTAAAGGCGGCCATACATGTACGCGACTGGCGCGAACCAATCAGTCTTTATCGTGTATGGGGGCTGTTGATGCCAGTCCTGTCGAGCCAGTCCTATCCCGTCGTCATTTCAGCATGTTGAACTGGCTGGCGCGTCGCAACTAGCGCGGCGGGTGTTGAGGACTGAGGCAAAGTTTCAACATGTACAATACCTTATTTCCTCGTGGGAGTCGTGGAAGTAATGCTGTTGTAAAAGGATGTCCCAGTCAGTCAAGTATTTATTTCACGATTTCATTCTGATTTTTTTGAACCTGTACAGAGCACTTCCGTGCTTGTGGAAAATACGAAGTCCGGATTATTCCAATTAAGTAAAAAGACAAGCAGCTTATGAGCAATTACTGGAATTATGTAAAATAATATATAAAGATGCAAACAGCTTTTGTGAAAGCCAAAACTGCCAGCCTTTCATGGTATCTTTTGACTAATATAAATGAGTTTTACAATTAATTTGTAAAACATTTTAAAGGATAAACGTGGCGATAAAAACTTTTAACATTCTTAAACGACTGAATTTCACTAGTAAAACATTTGAGAGGAAATCTGTCCTTAGTGATCGATATCACACCTTTCATCGATATTCAAATTCATTCATCTCCAGAGGGGAGAGAGAGAGAGAGAGAGAGAGAGAGAGAGAGAGAGAAGGAGAGAGAGAGAGAGATAGAGAGAGAAAAGAGAGAGCGAGAAGAAAAGAGAGAAGAGAAGAAGAGAGAGAGGAAAGGAGGAGAAGGAGAGAGACGAGAGAGTAGAGAGAGAGATTCTGAAATGCAGGTAAACTTTTGCATTGATTAAATAAAATGAAAAAGTTGAAAAGCATATTGTATATTCAGAGGTCCTCCTAAACTAAATGAATGGATTCTGTTACCTGATTACTGTACTTGTAGCAGCAATAAAAATTAGGAATACCCCAGTCATCATCAGTCATTCTTGAATAACTTCTACAATCTTCCGGGTTATTTTTCTTTAATTCTTTCATTTAAGTCATATGGTAAAACCTCTCTTAATTAGGCATGGTTTCACCCATACTTTACGATTTTTCTTGCATATTTCATGCTCTTATTAGTCTTGCAAAAGTGCTATTATCATTATTGCACTTATCTTCCTTTTACTTGGTGCCATGATTTAAAAACACTCTCCATATCAGGACACTACAGGACTGAAAGGAACTCTGCCCTCTTGAAATATGCGTAGAGCAAGTCCTCTGCGTGTATGGGCAATATCCAAGCGTACGTGTATGGCCGCGTTTAAACAATTTATTTGTAGCTTTTGCACTCAAAACTTTAAATGTATGAAAAGCCAAGCCTAGTTTGGATATGTCAGTTATGTGTAATTGATTTGTATCTTATTTCTTGGTTTAATTATTTCCATATGTTCTTGCAGCACAAGAACTGTTGGTAATAACAAAAGTTATGCCTTTCTTGTTAATTTCTCTCCATTGGTTTTTAATCTAAATCTAAGATATAGTTTTGTGTCCAAAACACTCCTTTTGGTAAGTTTTTTTTTTCACCTTAATGTTAAAAAATGAAGTTAGTGGTTTCATGGGTCTAGACTTCCTAATTGTATATGCAGGGGGTATACTGCAAATGGTTAATAGCAATCTTCCATTTTATCCCAAATTCACTTTTGTGTACTGCATGTATGAAAAGTGGAATCTTTCATTATTAATTATTATGAAGTTTCCTAAAGATTAACAGTACATATATGGCATGACTTTAGTAAATAATTTTCCAGAGGTAACATGGATCCTTAAAGATACACAGAATGAATTCAGGTTTTAGCTAACTTTAACCTATTTAAAAGCTTTTAAAGTTCCTTCCTTAAGTGTGCATGCTACTGTACACAGAAAATACACTATGCTTTAGTAGCTACAGAATATTTGGTAGGGAACAACTCATAAGGTCTCCTTATTGTCTACTACAGAAAATGGAGATTCAGAGTGAGGCAGAGTATGATGAAGGAGTTTGTATAGAAGATATCAGCAAAACACCTCTTGCTCCTCCAAAGTTCTGTACAGCAATAGCTTCAAGATCATGGAATACGAAGATTGATGGTTAACCAAGAAAAACCAATGTCCTTTCACAGTGCTTCACTACTATAGTGAGTGTGTGATTGGCATTTTTCATTCCTTGAGGCAAAATTTTGCAAGTCTACCAAAATTTGCACATTTGAAATTCAATATAGAATCCACAGTGTAAGTATGATGCATTAGCCGATAATAAAAACATGTTACCCAAAACACTTATGAGTAGTACATTCAGGTTTGTGTTACAAACTACTGTTACAGTATACTGTAAACTATGTTATTAGTCTGTACTATGTAGATTAAAAAAATATTTTAGAATGTATGTTTAGACTATTTCCAGTTATATGTAGACACTTCAGTGAACTAACTTTTAAATGATTTTACCTAATGATGATGACACTTGCCGAGCAGTTAATATATTTTTTTATTTTTAAGAAAAGGTTAAGCTGTGGCTAATTAGAAAAGCATTAATTTTACTTTTTTGCACAAAAGTGTTTCATTAATTTAGTGCTTGGTTGCACAATACAACTGTACCCTTGATTTAATTTTTTTATTAACTCTAGCTACTCAACAAACCAGTTTTTGCCTTATGATCTGTGGTCATCTCATCAGATATTTGGGGGAGAAAAATTAAACTGTAATTTTTGCTTGGAAAGTACAAACATCATATCAGTATTGTGCATGTTGATTGTGATGCAGTTAAATGTGATGCAGTTAAATGGAGCTATCCATGAAGTAAAATGTGATAAATTGTCTCCCAAACGAGTAATCCAGATAGGGAAGCTCCCTACTTGCACTTGCATCATCATCCTGAAGTTTCTGCAAACTCAGACAGCACAAAGGGTGGAATTTGCTGGGCTGGAAGAAGGATCATTTTTTTTTTTAGCTTACTGTACATATCTACTGCCAGTATCAAGAAGCTTCTCTTTCTTGCTTTTGAGTTGTAACCCCTGGTAGGTGGTGAGCAGCATGAGCTTCCATGTCACAAGCATCATTGATGTCTGATGCAGATATTTATCATAAGCTCCAAAATACAGACTTGTAACCTCCGTTGACTTGGACCAAACACAGGTGTTTAACACCTAGTTCTCACAGTATCATAGTCATTACATCTGTAACCTTTTGGTATGCACATTTCCAAATACTTCCTGCTTCTTAGCTGAATTGGTATTTCATTTGGATGCCAGATTCTTAGCAAGATTTTATGTCCATGCATAAGCCTAGAGAAAAACCTGCATTTTCTCTTTACTAATACATCACTACCAAGTGAAGTGAGATTATTACTTGTATACAAATATAGTACCTTAATTACCTAAAGAACAATGTTTCTATAAGTAAGCAAACTCTTGTATCTTGTTTCCACATCCCAACCTTGACCCTCTGATGAAACTTATTGTAGAAGATTAACCCCCCCACACGAAGTTCATAGTCTGCATGCATACACCAGTACCCATCTCTGGCACTATCATAATTATTTCACTGTGGATCATCTGTCTCCTGACCACTTATTTGCTGATTAAGGCACATGTAAAAATGAGATTTTGCATTCTACTGAAGCTTAAAATTACTTTTAAAATCTTAGATGTTCATGCTGTGACAATAAAGTGAAAAAGGCTAATGTATTATGTGTGTAGTGCTGCACAGGCAGTCCCCGGGTTACGATGGGGGTTCCGTTCTTAAGATGCATTGTAAGCCGAAAATCGTCGTAAGCCGGAACATCGTCAAAAAACCTAAGAAAACCTTACTTTTAATGCTTTGGGTGCATTAAAAACTATGTAAACTGAATTCTTATTGCATTTTTCACAAAAAAAAAAAAAAAAACAAAAAAAAAAAAAAAGTTCAAATATTGATTATTTTGCATTTTTGGTGTCATATTTCTTCTGCCAGATGAGCGTTGTAGGCATCATAACCCTGGACATAATTTCTGATGAATATAATTGAAAAGCGCCTTAACCTCGGAATGTCGTAACCGAACCCGTCATAACCCGGGGACTGCCTGTATATGTTTGTTTTGTAAGTTACTACTTATCATTTCAATTTCAGAGTATGTGATAGTCTTATGCTGTGTAGTTTGTCTTTATGTATCTCGTAAAATAAATGTACTGTTAACATAAGTAATGTTGTGTTTTCCCTTTACCTGTAGTTCTTCCTGCTCATACAAGTAAAATTGTCTCATTAAAACAGCAAAACCTAATTGTAAAACTAGGATTTAGTATACATAAGCTTTAAAAGATAATCTTCACTACTGGTAATCTTAAATGAGACTGTGTAATTAAAAGTCTAAAATGGAGACACAAACTTGAAATTAATAAAACTGATCAAAACTGTAGCAACATGAAAGAGTAATGATATTAAATAAGCCACTGAAGACAAATGTGAAGACTGAGAAACTTATATTTTTCTCTTGGAGATAAGACAGGTGAGATCAGGGGAACAAGCCTGATCCCCAGGAACTACTGCACAATTGATGCAAGCTGTCTGAACAACATATAGATTTGTGGTTTAACATTCAAACCATACCCCTTCACAATGGCATTGTTGAATAGTAAATAAAAGTAAATGAAAAATTATAAAAACCACAGAGTTTTGGAAAATGTGTCAGACATACAGCAAAGTACCTACAACACTGAAAAAGAAAAACCTAGTGCTAGTTAATGCAAAAGTAAAGTTATCTGTAATAACTATTAATATCTCATTCCTACCTCCTAAAAAACTTACAATGAAATAATGCTACAAAACAAGAGAGAAAAAGGCAGACATTTTCAAAGGATTGCTACACTGGTAATGGGGTGTCCTCTTGCCTATACAAATGAGTCTTGGGTCTTTGTCACTTACTGGATTTCACCTCTCATCAGAAGGCTAGGTGCCCTCAACGGCAAGCAAGTTACGGTGACTTGCACTGTGGACTTTTTCACATGAAAATTTCAGTGACATGCACTGTGCAACCATACCTCAATGACACTTAATAAATTACAATGTTTTGGTAACCTATATTAGGCATCTACGTCTCTAGCCATTTTCAGCATGTACCACATTTCCAATGCCTGTCCCTGTCATACCTGTTCAGCCCTGTGTGTGTGCTGGAAACCTTGGTCTCAGGTTTCCATCACTTAGTAAATATACTGTAGTTTAATGAGACCAGAGATAATGATTACCATCACTGTATCGTGTGGTTGATAATTTCTGGCTTCTGACCACATCAGTTCCTTAGTCAATTGTTTCCTGCTCCCGTTACAATGTCAGGTTTCATCTCCCATGAACCAACATCCATATTTGTGTCTAGGCCCTAAGGTCAACAAACTGTCTCCGATAGGGTACAATGCTTGCCTTGTTGAGTCACCGGAATCTGTAGCTTGTTTGGTTTCTGAGGCCTGTCAAAGGGAACTAGGAACATGATGACTTATCACTTACTGTTATGGGCTTCATATCCTTTGAAATTACTTTTCATAATTAATGCTATTGTTCCTGGGGACACAGTAAAGCCACAAAATACTTCCTAAACCTCCATAAGCCAACCAATACATAATATGCACATTATCTTGCTTTCCTATTTCCCTGTACGTATATAAAAAATTTTATATTAAAATTTGTATATAAGATAAAAAAATGCCCATGAGTAATGTGAAATATTCTCCAAAATACAACTAGCAAGATTACAAATGCTAAATAACATAATGCAAATATGTTGAATAAATAGATTGTGCAATACTAATGACAGGCTAAATTCATATTATATAAATAAAAAATGATAAATATGTCCTGAATTAACAGCTTAGTCTATTGAGATTCAGTAAAGTAAATGCACTGTGAACTTAATATCCTGCTTTGCTCAATTATAAATACTGGCATGTGTCCACGATTAAACAGGACAAATGTTACGCCTCTAACTCAATTCAATGTAAACTAGGGATAGTCAGCACAATAAATCCCAAGAATATACAGTAAATACTTCACAAACTTTAAACAGAAGGGATGCAAATATAGATATGAAGGGTATTAAATACAGGTACTAACAGTACCATTCACGCTTCCACATGATAAAATAGCCAATGAAATAATGACAAGATTGAAAAGTATGAGTCCTTTCTCTAGTGAGAAATACCCATCAGAGAGGAAACACAACAAGCTCCTCATCTAATACCAAATCTTTCCAATTAATGCAGCATAAGTACGAGTCAATACGGACACCTATTAGTAGTATCACAAATAAGAGATCCTTACCAGTAAGGTGTATGTTACACAATAATAAACATTCACTTTAAGCTATTAACCTATATATGTGATTTACCTTTTCTCACTTATATTTTGGAAGATTGTAACTGCATTAAGACAGAAATTTGTATAAACAAGAATTTGAACTAAAAGAAAATACTGAAACTCATTCTTCTCTATCAAAGGAGTGAAAAATTCTACATATTCTAATTCTCTTTTAAGAAAAGGCAAAAGCATTGGAAGTAATGCTATCAATTAAAGTGACAGCTATCAACAGATGCAAATAGTGCACATGGAAATTATTAATCAAGAAGTTTAACGAGATCACCGAGTTACGCTGCTATCCTCTGAAAAGGAATTTGGTCATGGTGAATGTTAACCAGATGTGAAGAGACTAATAAAAAGTGTAAGGCAGAAAGCAATGTAGATGAGACACTTAACAGAACCCTCAGTATCATCTATGGTGTACTACCAAAAATTCAGAAGGATTAGGTCATTCTTAGGTAAAGGATGTGAGTTTGGGTAATGTACAAAATGTTAATTTTACAGGCACCTTCTCTTTTCAAAACAAACTTTGTATTAATATGTGCACACTTTAAAAAATATTCTCAATATTTGTAAAAATGTTGCATGCCTTCCTTCTATATGAAGCAGACCTGAACTGGTTTTGTGGAGTAAATTAAAGCTACTTTTTTTAATTAGCTATAAAATTCTAGGTTCTACCAAAATATGAACATCCTTGTTGCCAAAGATTAGAGAGCAAACTCATATCTGCACTGAGTTTTGGGAAACATTCAGCTTCAATACTTTATGGTGAAATAAAGTAAGAAAGCAGACATTTATCTGTTTTGTTTAACCATAGTAATAAATGTCCAGAAATTATGAGCATAAAATGAAATACAAACCTCTCTTTTGTTCCCTGCAACATTTTTCAGATATAAGAGTATGTGGGTACTAAAATTTTATGAAGATTATGACTCCTTTGCATTCCTCAATATTATTTTATTGCACTAACCCCATTATTTTACATTATCCAACTATGCATCCCCGACAAGTAGACAACACTGACAATGTTTCGGGGGCAAATATTCCTTCAACTCCCTGAAGTAAAAACACTTACAAAATACTAATATGTATTTGAGAGAAAACCATGTCAAATCAACAATTAAATAACTTCCATTGGAAATAATTATAACCAACTGACAATCAAAACATCCTAACAATAACCACATCCTTAGGAATATGAACCAGACCACTGAAAGAGCAGGCCAATGTTTTATTCCTGCAGCTGAAGAGGCATAAATTGTATACATCCCCATGGGGCCCTTGGGGAGGAGGATTACATGTCCAATCATTGCAGGTGGGGAAGGGTGTAGTAGCATCCACTAAGATCCAAAGCATATGCAGTTGTATATCCAAGTCCTCTCAATTTATTCCTTTAGCTGACAAGTGAATAAAGGCTTATGACTGCTATTTCTGTGGCTGGTAGTTCAAACCCCCAAGTAGGAAGTTAGTGTTGGCATCTGTTACAATGTGTTACATTTACTGCAAGGAATTCTTGCTATTCCTGCCTTCCAACATTTTTGGATTTTCCTACAGTCAATCCACCTCTTGAAAAGAATTATACATTAAGAAAACTTCGTTTGGAAGTGAATCGTTTTGATCCAACATCACAAAGAATCAAAGTATACGTACAATGCTTCACCATGAATTAAGCCATCAGGAGTAGTCACGACAGTGGAAAGGTAGTAATACAACTGGAATGTACACTTTAGGCTTATATATTATAAACAGATTTACAATACTGTTATGTAGAAAACTTTTTACAGATCTAATAAGAGTATAAATTAGGAAAAACTTAAGACACAAAAATAAACTTTCAGTCTGAAGAATACATTCCTTACTTATGTTTCTTGCTGGAATAATACTGATGATCATTATGAAACCTATCTTCAGTACTTTTCTTTTCACGACTAGAATGATACTGATGGTCAGAGTGATGATGCTTTCGCTCACGATTGTGGTACTGATGATCTACATGATGATGCTGAGGTTGCTGTTGTTGTTGTGGTTGGTGATAAACTTCGTTGTGGTACCTGTGATCACTGTGGGAGTAATGTTGTGATGAGTGCTGATGTCGATTTTGAGTCTTTGAAGTATCATTATTTGAAGAGGACTTCGGATGACTGCTGTGTGATGTTCTGGGATGCTTATGACCAGAATGATACTGATGATCACTATTTTGATGGTACTGCTGCGACTGTTGTAGCTTTTCTGCTAAAGCGTGGTCATACGTTGAGTGGAGCATCAGACCAAGGACCCCTGCACGATTGGTCATCGCCTGTCGTACTAAACGTTCTTGCTCTAAAAGCTCATCAAGCTTCAACCACTTTAAAAGGAAAAGTTTTTAAATTTAATCAGTAAAAAGTAAGCCTCAATTACATACTAATATACTAACATACTTAATACTCTCATGCCAATTTTGTGACATCATCAAGTGCTAACTTAAAAGATGCCATTTATAAGGCCATTCTTGAAAAAATAGGAACAGCAGAATCTAGTACAAATTGATTACACATTCTCATTGTCAGTAAATAATGAACACCACTCAGCCAAATATGAATGTAAGAAGCTTCCCAATACCAACCTGGATGAGGCACACACAAAGGGGTTTTGTTAAAAGTGAGAAAGATAGTTGGTAGTATGTAGATGCTAACTAGTCAAGGGAGTAAGGAAAGGGAATGAGAGGGATAATTTGTAAAGCATGTTCATACATGTACTGAACTTTAATTGTGTGTATCTGGTCAATGTCTTCCATCATGCCATAATAATATATTAGTCTAAAACGTACATCAAAAAACATGAACCGACATTTATTAGGAGTGCTACCTGTGGCTACTGTGTATGATAATAGGATACTTTTATACTCAATGCCTTCAATCCACATGGGAAATCACTGTTTTCAATCCTACAATGACAAATGTCACATTGTGTTTAGTTTAACAGGAAAGTAATTTGTGTTTGATAAAAGTACAATATTAAATTTCAGAACACAAAACATACTTCCAACACACCCATCAATCAGAAATTCATCAATTATAGTTCAAATATCCCAAGACACTTGAATCCGATGTCCATACATAAGGGCAACAGTTCACACATACGACCCATCAGTAAATAGCAACTATCCACCTCACTGTTTTACATGTACAGTATGTGACAAAGCAAGAACATGGGGATGGGAGGTGGGTATTTCATACAGTGCTGCTAGTAGAAACAAGCTAGAAGTAACAGTGTAGAATAAAATTGGAGAGAAAGGCAGGATATCCCACACTCACAGGTGGTGCAAAGTAGCACGAGCAACAACTGGTAAATCTAGCAAAACGGAGTTGGTTGCTTAAGCTAAGTGGAACCGTTCTTTTTAAATCACTTTTCTTACACGTAAATGTTTCCTGTACAGTTAACAACTTTCTATGATGTACGAGTTTGCATAAAAGCCTTTTTTGATTATATAAAAGCAAGTCACAAAAAGTAATTTGTTCATACCGAACCCCTCAATTATAAGGAACCCGAGCTGCAATTCAGGCAGGTCAAGCAGGTGAGGGTTCCAGCCTCTGCAAAGATCTGATAATCCAAAAGTATCTTGGAGGCAGAACAAATCAGAAACCAAGTGCCCAAGATATTTTCAAAGTGTAACTGAACAGAGAGAGTGTCAAACACTAATCATTCAGGTGAGACATAGATGCTCATAGCCTTGGAAGACTCTTGAAAATGGATGATGAATGAACAACGGTGATAAGGAAGAAGGGAAACTGGAATGAATCAAATCTTCCACTACCCATCAAACCTTTCTCACCTTGATTAACACCATCCTTTGTGCATCAAATGTTTACAAAAAAAAAAAAAAAAAAGAGGGGGGGTGATACCTGCTGCTAACTTGAAAAAAGAATATGCTTCATACAAAACATCAGAATATGAAAAATGAACAAGGAAATGGATTTATGAAAACTAATAAAAGTCACAGCACAATAACAGCAAAAAGGTGCTAATCCTGAGAGGGTACAACAGCATACATTATTCAAGTGAAACCACAATAAAGTGTTGCATTCTGGGCATGTGCATGGGCGCTTCATCCTCTCAAGATCTATCAAGTTGGTGTGCCTGGGAGCTGTTCACATTAAGGCAACATATGATTAGTACTGCATTTGTAAGAAAATGTCTTTTCTTTTAAGGTAAATACACCTTGAATATAATAGTAGATGAAAACCTTAGTAAAAACGATACACAAGTCTGAAATCAATACTTTAAACCTACCTGTCTGACTCTTTCCATATCTATTTCTGCCCTTCTCATCTTCTCCCAGCAATAATGACGCAAACACTTCTTTTTAGAAGCAAGGCATATTTTACCCGTCTCATCAAAGACATTAGCTGTTAAAGGTGCACCACAAACCTACAAATTAAAAAGGTTACAATTAGTATTATACTTGTCAAAATAAAACAATCTTTCTCAATTTGTATTACTGTACCATATAGCACCTTAAAATTTAAAAAACCAGTTGGCAAACCAATAACAATAACTTACTTCTTTATCTGAAACTGTAGGAGCTTTGGTATGTTCTGGGCACATAACTCGCAATCTTTTGCAATATGTAAGAGTGCTCGAATTATAATAGTCACAAAACATATTGTTACCTTCTATCCGTGTTTTGTACATAGACCCAAAGGTAGTCTGACTTTCTAACTGTAAAAAGAGAAAATGTACATTAACTTTCACACATATGCCAAATTTATTAATACAAAACTGCCCTTCAGTTCTCAAATTCATTTTCCATTCATGAAAAAAAAACAAAGGTTCTGATATACATACCAACAACTTATCACTTGTAATGACAACTTTTACCAACTATGCATGTTCTATTTATTTTTGCTATTATCACTACTAATGAAATATTTTTTATCAGTATTTTTCTATACTTCAATCACTTTATCGGTGAAGTTAACATCGTTTGAAAAACTATTCAACATAACGTTACACAAAAGAAAAATCATCAATTGTTCAGAGAGACTGACTAACCTTATTGAAGCAATTCTCCAGATGCCTTACAGCTCTCCTAGCCTGTACTTCATGACCACAGGTTACACAGTAAATGTACACTCCATCACCACCCTCTTCATCGTTTCCATCATCTGCATGTGGATCTATAACTTCATTCTTCCCTCTTTCTATTAGTTTGTCCAATTCCTATAAAATCAAGAGAAATTGATCTAGAGAAGTAAACTGAAAAAAGGGACCACAATTACTATTGAAAAACATCACAACCAATAAAGAATATGAACCTGAGTTCAAATTCCTAGTGCATTAGTCATATAATAATATCTACGATCAAATTTCATTCCAAGTGACCATGACCAGTGAAAAACCAGTTCATTCCTTCTGAATCACTAGTGCATCATGAAAATAAGAATAAGATCTAACCGTTAGCAAGATCAGACAAGCTCAAGTTCATTAAAAATGAGAATGAGATACATTTAATATTCATGTAAGATTATGATATCAGTTGGTCACCACAAACAATTTCCTGCAAATGGATGCTACATATAATCCTAGGAACTTTAACATCAGTATACATCATCTTGTATTATATACTTCATGTACATTACATTGTTAACAATCAGGAGTATGACCTTACCAAATGCCGGTGATCTAACTGCTGCAACACTTCTCGAGCTTCAAGTTGTTGTCTTCTTATTTTTTCCAATTGTCTGATGTCTCGCTTTTCCGCCTCACATTCACTCATCTTCCACTCCTGAATTCGCTGTGGCAGGACCTTGATGTAAAGAACATGCAGTTATTGTGGAATGGAATGGAATACGTATAAATTTTAGGCAACGGCCCCAAGCACTAGGACCTGTGAGGTCACTCAGCACTGAATGAAAAATGAACCAAAAAGGTTGTAAGGGTGTAGTAACAGGAGGAAAACCTCACAGTTGCACTATGGAAAAACTGTTATGAGAGGGTGTAAAGTACAATGGAAGTGGATGTGAATGGAGGTAAAGTAAAAAGAATAAAATGGATTACAGCTAGGGGCCAAAAAGACACTACTACAAAGACCCTTAAGTAATGCCCGCAGTGCAACACCTGAGGTGCACTGATGGCACTAACCCCTCTGAGGTGAAATAATTATGGAAAGAAATTAAAGTTAAAAATAAAACTATGTACTGATAAAAACAAACTTTGTAGCTAAAAGTCAAGAGTAAATTATAACTTTGTAGCCAATACCTATAATAGTGAGGAGTAAATTATAAAGCACAATTGTTGAGGAGATAACTTATACAGAACACATCAATAAACATACACCAACAAAACTAAAGTACTTACCGAGTATATTCTTGCTTCTGCTAATTTTAAACCACATTCATCGCTACAGTACTTGCTGTTTGGACGGCACGGTTTTACACACTGAGGTCCAAAACACTGTCTATTAATGCCACCTTCCCCCTTGGGCCATCCTCCATCTGAATCTGAATCTGAAGAAGGTTGATCGTGCCTACCTTTCCTCTTCTTTGAGACAATACTCTGCTCTTTACGCTGTCAAAGAAAAGCCAATATAAGTGATTGTTCAACTTATGATTTTCTGCTTATATTTTGTTCGACAAAAATAAACATAAAATAAAAAATGTCATATTGTTACAAATTTGCTATTGTGATCTCTTTGATCATATTTTTTTTAAACAAAATTGTGATCAAGCAACTATGTTCTCCCACAAGGAGAAGGAGGGGAAGGAGGAAGTGGTGAAGGGTTTTCAGTAAAAACAAATGATAGAGGCAGAAAAATTCCTTTTAAAAAGAGAGAGAGAGAGAGAATTTACTGTCATATCAACAGCCAAGACACCCCTGAGACACTGAGACACCCCGCAAACCAGGCCTGCAGATTACCCTGAGCCAACCCCCAATTAGACAGTCATTAAGATTAAGGTAACTGACTATCACCCTTCATAATCCGTTATCTGGTCCACATGGGTAAGGCATCAGCCATTCAATGACAAGAGCCAGAAAACCATCCCCATAGCATTACATCACTTTCAAGTCTGCTCCCATGTAAATATGACCAGAAATGGCTTTATAATCCAGTATATCAGGATTATATATATTTGTATATTTATGGTACATTAGTAGAAGTGAAGTTCTCCCAAATGTTTTGTACCCTACCTTTCTCCCAAATGTTTTGTACCGTACCCTTCATGAAATGAATATATGGCGTTATTACAAAATCTTTCTCCTACAGAGGAGTATTATAGTTTAAGAAAAGAACAGAAACTTTTATTATAAATTTAAGTCTCCTGATGCAGCCATAATTTTCAATGAAATGTTTACTTTTATGAGGGTCACTTTGTTAAATATATCTATCATTATTATTTAGCATAACTGTCCTCAAAATAAAAATGCTTTATTCTGTAAACATATGTAATTAAATGTAATATCAAACATGTTAGCTGAAAGTTAGACAAAACCCAGAATAACTAATGAAAGTATAACTAGAGCACTGTTTGTTGTTAACTAGCTGAAAAGATCATAATCAATCAAAAAAAAATATGGTGGAGTAAAGCCAAAAACAGAATACCTTTTTATGAAAAGACTGAATTCATATTAAATATAAGAATACAACAGATACACAAATGGGCAACAAATTAAGATTAGTAAATAAATAAACAGAACTAACTAAAAAATGAGTAACAAGTCCTACACTTAATAATCACAAGCTATACCCACAAAAAAAAAAAAAAAAAAAAATGTGATTTTCTTAGCTAGAATCCAAGATCCATGATAGGCTTAGCATGTGCAGTGATAGCTATCCAGCCAACAGATCATTTTGAAATTTGGGCTAAAATAAATGATTGGTTGTTTGTGTAATAAGAGTCGGTTAAAAGCACTCCACACTGTCTACTTCAATTGTTATTGATCTCCATTATATCCCTTTTAACTTACAGACAAAATATTTTTATAAAAAACAAATTTCTGAGCAGTTTAAAAAAACCAACTGTTACAAACTTAATACGGTAACATTGGTACCTCACCATTCAAGTAAAATAATAACATAGCACCTTCTTAAGATTAACAGTTGCTTTATCATTGCCTGCAGTAGATTTTTAACTACTGAACCTAGCTTTGGTCTGCATCAGTCAATGATACACTATGAAGTTAGTGGCCCTGCTGTAATTAATGACACATTACTTATGTACACTAATCAGTTACCTTCTGGGGGTGGGTCTTGATCTCCTTCTCCTTGTTCTTGTTACGGTCCAGGAATGGAGGAACTTCTTTAGATTTCTTTCCTGGCTCCCATGATTCCTCATCACTAAACTCATTCTTGTCTTTCAAAACAGTCATATATTCATCGACTAAATCCAACGATCGTGGGAGCGAATTTGCAGGCTTTTCCATTTCGTAGTCACGGTGTTTCTTAATGGTACTGTTGTTGTTTTTGTTCTTCTGAGCCAACTGAACCTAAACAATGAACAAAAAGAAATTTCAACAAAAGTAAAGTTCATAAAACAACCTTCGCTTGTGATTAGACCACAACCAAAAGTGGGGCATACCTTATTGAAATAGTAATTGAAAATACTGACTCTCAGAAAATGCTAACAAACAACTTACAAAATTATGGCACTGCCTCTTCTTGCACTTTTGTCGAAGTTTGTGAGGCCCACCAAATTTCGCCATATCCTTGCAGTTCTCACACCGACCACAATCTTCACGTTGATAGCAAGCCTCACAAGCACCGCAACGATGACTACCACTTCTCCCACTATTTTTGCTTTTTGATGCTGTGGTAAAATATTGAAATAAAAAGGAATTAAAAATTTACATTAACTTCAGTACGTACAAGATTTGCTACCATACCACTTCAGGATTAAAAAGTTCATGATCAGTAAAACACTCCTGATAATCTCAACCATGAAACAACAAGAATCCTTCCTGATGAGGAATTATTCTTCACAAGTACTACATGCAATCCAGATGGAAATACAAAAGAAGTAATTGTAAACCAGTAAACAAGGGGAGATAGTGTTCCCACCCTAAAGAAACGATTAAGTCACCTCTTGAAAGTCAAGAAGTTTTCAAGATTAGGAAACAACAGGCAGTAGAACATTCAAACACCTAGAGGTAAAAAAGAATAATCTATCACTAAGCCAAGCAACTAAAACCCACTGCTTGTAACCCAAGCAACTAAAACCCAATGCTTGTAACAAACCATACACATGCCCAACCTGTATTTTCTTTGAAAATTTCTTTTGTGCTGCAAGGGTACCAAAAAAACACTTGTACAACCGAAACCTGACCAATCTGAAGATACTTTCAAGTGCTCCGTAATCCTAAAATTGGTCTACAAGAATTATTTTCTCACTAAACGACTGACTATCCTAGTGAATTACATATACAACAAAATGAAGCCCCAGAACAAAAATATAATAAAGTATAAAGAGAAATGGAAACCCTCAGTACAAATATTCATCCTCCAAAGGGCAGACAACAGTTTTTCTGAGGGGACAATCTGGTGAACATTTTGAACTGGTTTGATAATTGCCACCTTCCTGTCATTCATTACCTTCTCCCTTATTATTATTATTATTATTATTAAAAAGGATTAGTTTATCCAGACCTCTGAGCCTAACAATGGCTCTTCTCAGACTGGCTTCCTTCTCCCTTGTAAGAAAAATTATATCTTTTTAGTACATCACTAAGTTTAATATAAAAAACTGAAGCTAACTAATGATGAAATTTAATCTTTCACATTTTGAAGAATATATTACTTAAATATACCCTTAAAGTACACAAAACAGGTAACTCAACTCACAAGAATGCTTGTCTGAGCGATGTTTATCTTTTTCTTTCTTAATTTTGTCATTTTTTTCCTTGTCTCTCTTCTCTTTGCTCTCTTTATCCCTCTTTTCATTGTCCTTGTAGTGCTTGTTGTCTTCATGATGATGGTGGTGAGGTTTTTTCTGCTTATATTTGATTTCTAATGAAGGCTCCTTGAGTCTACATCTCTGTAATCAAGATAAATTAACTGATAAGATTCTCTCAATCACATCTTGAAATATGCCATGAACAACACATGACAAATTGAATCTGGACCTCAAAGATCAAAGTTGCATGACCTAGATACAATTTGCTTTGCATTTTCCCCCTGAAAACAAATCATAATTAAGCCTGAGACTATAAAATAAAGTATGATGCCACACTTTCATTTAGAACAATTTAATAGCATTTATCTAACATATTTCCAGCTGAAAATCTCACATACCAAGACCAAACCACACTAATATGAACAAACGTATGAAGCAATAAAGCTGACTATCAAACACTTAATCCATCTTAATTGTTCCAGGTATCAAAAGTTCTAGTACATTTTCCTCCTGGTTGTGATACTAGTTCTGCTATTCATCACATTCATGATCAGGTTGGTGACATCTAGTTAAATTGACCACAGATCATATCAGTTCAATTCACTGACTCTTGCTCTTTCATTTCAGATATAAGAATAAATGACCAATTTTTTTTTTATAAGTTATCAAAAAGTAAGCAAAGTTATTAAAAAGTAAGCTGTTAAAATAATTATGGACTGAATGAGTATAAGGTAAAGGGTGAGTGGCACAGATTGTGTAGAGGAAATCAACACAGTACTAATGAACCTTCAGCATACATACTATATACTGTGTAAAGCACCTGATACTGTAAATGTTTTCTCCATACTGTTTAAGCAGCCGTTATATACCCTGAATGAAGCAGTGTTTTGTTTTAGCCATCCCATTCATGTGAAAATACCTTAATGGGATTAGGAAATATTCAAAAATTATAAAATGCCAAACGAGACTTACATTGCAGAAGAACTTTTTGATTTTATTTGCTTCTAATTCTGTTACATTGATACAATCACCATGATACCACTCCTCACACTTGTCACATCCTCTGAAAAATTAAGGTAATGTCAAAAGCAGACCACAAGAACTAAATTTGTATAATGGGCCATAATATAACACACTAACATACTGAAACACTGCACTTCAACACAATGGTCTGATTCATCATGTAAAAAAAGTAAATGCTACCTAAAAAAAAAAAAAAGTTGCTTTGTACACTAGTATAAACTCGAAAAATTATTGAAAATATTAAGAACAGTAAATGACAAAATACATAGTATACTACTTGGATTAAGCCTTACCTATATTAAAAAAAAAATGTATGAAAAATAAAACATGGGCTTCAAGTGCTATAAAACATTGCCGAAGCTACGAAAAATTAAATAGCCTAGTAAACCAGACTTCTGTACTGCACTATTTTGCTGGTCACTTGACACTATCAAATCAGTTTTTAATGTGCAGTACTGTACATCTATTTCAATTTCTGTAAATAAAAGCAAGCAACTTACATCATAAACCTGGACACATCTGAAGTACGGCATATACAGTATACTTGTTCATCCTTCAATCCCTCCTCTCTTAGCATTGTATTCAACTTGCTCTGACGTTCTGGCAGGTCAAACTGCCGGGCAATGTCCGACTGGAAAGCAATAAAAATCAATATGGTACTGCATCTCTGTACTTCAAAAAAAAAATTACTAGAGCACTTGAACATGTCAATTAAACAAAGTTAGCTGACAGCACTGCAGTTTAATTTACCTAAACATTTAAATTTCCTAAGTAAAATCACAAAAGGTGACATCATGGTTATTAACCCCTTCTTTACCGGGTGGGTGAGCAGAATGTAAACATTGCGTTTTCTGCCGAACTGAATCTCTCGGTAGTGACTCAAGTTTGGAGGGGTGCCGATCGTAAAAATATTTGCCAAAAATACACTAATCAAGACAGGCTAATGAAATTATCAGGTATTATTAGCACTATAATAACGCATATTCTCTGTTTAGTTTTATCATCCTACAGGGAAAATAAATGATTTTTATGAAAAAAAAATGTGAAACTCAGTGTCCCTTGTACAAGGGACACTGGTGGTCGGTGAGAAAACTACGGTCTTGAATAGAAATTCGGTCTTACAGAATGTTGGTATATCGCACCTGGAACATGCACATAAAGTATTATCAAAATAGAACCGTAAATAAGCACATAATAACAAAAAAAAGAGCAAAAACTAAAGCGAAAGCCCCGCCAATAAATATGGAAATCGCAAATTTTATAGTATATCTTTCAAAAATTGGTCAATGTCATTTTCTACGTTTTCTAAGATTAGTTTCATCACAGAAAACAACTTTAGGGGCATCAGGGGTATCTAAACTAATTTTTCAAGTTTCTTGTCCTCAGAAAAAATCGCTTTTTCTCTGGTTTGGTTTTTTTATATATATAAAGTTACTATAAGGCTTTTATTTCTACCTTCATTTATCTGGTGTTCATATCTTTTATTTGTAAAATGTAATGTGAATAAATAAATAAATACAGTAAATGATGATACAACTGGTTTTTTACTTGGGTAGAAGTTATTACATGTTTACGCTTGTCTGGTTTTGTGATTTTTTGTTGAGACGCAGTTCATCTGTCACCTACACATACTATAAGCAATAATAATATTTTTTTGGGTTCATCATACGTCTGGCATTCGTGTCATACTGTTTATTTTGCTCCAAACTCTTCAAACCGAAATTACAGAATGATTGGAAGTCCCTATCTGAAAAGAGGAGTTTTGGTGGTACTACGCATACCACCTTTATGCACCCCGGTGCGGTGTAGTAGACTTGAATGGTGGTACCCACCTACCTCCAAACAAACTTTCGGTAATGAAGAGGTTAAATCTATTAACAGTGACATAATGGGTAAATTACATATCTGTTTTCTTTGTAGTTTTAAACACTGTTCAATTACTGAAATAATGTAGTTCAACAAGTAAATAATCTTTTCAAACAACTGAAATTCTTAATATTTACAACTTCTGTACAAGTACATTATTCATATATTTTTTTTTAAATGTACTAAAATTTAAAGCCTTGTCTCATTGGTAACCCCATTAAAGTATTAAGAAATTTCAGGTCTAAGAACAAAACTTTGAGGGTTCTATGGTCCTTAAAAATATTATTCAGGTGAATTTCACCTTCTAAATGTCAAGAAAAACAAAAAAACGGTGGTACATATTCCAGTCAGCGGCTGGCAAGGACTGTTGATATTTGAGTCAGGAATCTAGTTACTTTTTCAACAACGAATATTATCACATTAATAATCATGATTATGTAAAAAATTTATGCAATTCATGGCCTTATACTGCCATTTAACTATTTATTTAAATAATTATCTAGTGCACGCTTCTTATTCTTCTACCAAAAATCGTAGTTCCCTTGAATAAATTATGGTTGGAAGTCATTCTTTACGACTTTTGTGAAGAAAGTGCCCCAGCGTCTATGGGTAAAGTGGTGTGCAGATTTAGGACATGGAATGGGAAGTTTATTGACACAAGTGACTCCGCAAACATTGAGATGGCCTCAATATTCTAAATATTTGGAGTTGTAAGTAAATATTCCGAAGGCATCATGGAGGTATGTGTGCATAGAGCCAGACTTTCATTAACCTCTGTTTAATCTTAAAATATGACCTTAATTTCTAACTTTAGAGAAAATACTTATTTTGAAAGGATAGTAGAGGTTTCGAGCTCTTGCTCTCACCACCAACAACTCGGGACTGATGACCATCTCCAGTGTCAGGACGTGCTTCCTCGGCCAGAAATAGATTTTTCCTACATCAAAATCCCTTTTTTGGAGGGTGGCTTCAAATGCAGTGGAAACTGGATCCGCTAGTCCAGTCGGTTGTTCCCCCTAGGTACCTAGGGTAAACAATCACGGACGATCCATCGTCATCACGCTGGCCGGGTCTTATTCACTTGATATTTAATTGGTGAAACAAGAATACTGTACAATTACAACTATAAGCATACCATTCAAAAGATTGAAGTTTCGTCAACATAATGTGATATATGAAAGCCCTATACGAACTAAAATAAGCATGTGACGCTCTTCGTAAAATATGTTTTCTGGGCTCAGTTCGTGTCGCTGCGCGAAATATCCTTTAAATCCATTATTTCTAAGGTAAATGTACTAACACATACCAGAGAATAAATAAATAAAGAATAAAAGGTCAGTACAACTGACTCGCTCACCCTCCAAGCGGGTGTCGGTATGAAACACTATGGCGAGTGAGACCACTACCACGAACCGCTTGCCAATAGAAATCTCCCACTACAAAATCCCCACAAGAGGGGAGCCGACCCACAGAGTGGGCAGCAACTACTACTACTCCATCCCATGCTGCCGACTGCCACGCCTCTGGTGGCCATCCTTTCAGTTAGCGCACCGCGTACACACGTGCCCTTTTTTGCTCTGTGTTTTTGTGCCCTTTTTCTGGATTTATTCACATGTAGCGTACAGCCATTGCAGCAGCTAAGTTAAGTAATCAATATTTATTGCTATTTGGTTTTTTCCGGCCTTGGAGTCAGTATTTGCCGTTTTTTTAGGTATAAATACGAGCTCTAGGTCGGAAGCATGGCAGCATGGTTCTGCCTCGTGGCGGGTTCGTTCTTGGTCTTCCATACCCAGAACCTTCCCTTACATATTACGCTCTGTTATTTGTTATCCTATTTAATTTAAGGGTACAGCCTACGGGGTTTTAGTCATGCATGCATGTCCTTTCACCTTGCGTAGGCATCTTTCATCCAGACCCTAGCCACAGCTCTTAGTATCGGCCCCTGGCTAGCTTTGAGTGGTAGACTTTCTTTCGGGTTAGTCGTACACTCCTGGATTTTTTCTCCTACTATTTATTTTCTTTCTTTATTTAGTGATTTTGTTTATCATGTATTATGTTTGACGTTAGTGTACGGCGTCTGGCTTCACCTAGCCTAGGTTTTGTCCCATTGACTCATGTGCTTCCGCTCTTCAGTTCGGTTGCTTCTCTATAGCATCTCTCTGATCAGTCGGTTGTGTATCCTAGGCTTTATTGTTTTATTGTATCTCTTGTTACCGCTCCGTGGTCACTACGTAATCACGGAGCAGCCGCCGCCTGGTCCAGTTCATCTTTCCCGACGCTGTCCAGTCATCTTTCCCCGGCCTCTCCCGCTCTTCCATAGGGCCGGGTGGGGCGAGGGTTGGTCTGCCACGCTCGCTATACATAAACCGAGCCTGCCTCCCTCTCCCCCTAGGCGGAGGGAGTAGGGGGACGGTACAGACCCAGACTGGACTCGACCTCTCCAGCCTCTCGGTACGCTCGGATGACAAGGGGGGTGGGGGGACTGGCCTTTCCCCCCCCCTCCGTCGTTACTCCGTCGCTAGCTCGAGCCTGTTTGCCCTCGCCCTTTCCCACCTTACTGGGGCTCTTTATCTACCGGAGCTCCGGCATCCACGTGGAAAGGTGCTAGTCCACCCTGACGGGCGGACTGCGGCATACAGTTGGTCTCCACTAACCACTCCGTCGCGCTGATATCGCGTCACGCTCCGCCTCGCACCGGACTTAGTCCGGTACGTCCCATATGTTTAGGTTTAAGTTTAGTTTTTAATTTAAACTATATTAAGTTTAATTTAAGCTATATTAAACCTCCCCTCCATTGCATGCTCACACCGGATCTCTCCGTTGTTATAGCCTATTCAGGCGATAAGGGAGGGGTTATGCCCGAAATTTTTTCGCGCTCCGGCATGCAACGGAGTTCTTTTAACCTTTAGCGGCTGTAGTTGGATATCTTTTTTTCGATTGCTCATGTATCTTTTCACTTACAGACCACCAACTGTGAGCATCCGGGATGCAATGCCATGCTCCAGGACCCCTGTGGGCATGAAGTCTGCCCGGTCCCATGCTCCATGCGCGACTCCGCACGGGAACCTCCAAGTCTGGTATCACGAGACTGCACGATTTGCTATGATCTGTGAGCCAGCTCTTAGACGGGGTAAGTATTTCCAACTCCGTTAGCCAATCCCTACAACTCTATAGTTCTTAAGTTTAAATTTAACCTTATCTTAAACTTAAACTGATTTTATATGGGATTTTGCATCCTCTATAATTTTAAGCTAACCTTGTACTTAGGTTTTAATTTTAAGTTTACTCTTAAAAAACTAACAAGTACCCTCTCTTCCAGGCTCCGGCTGTTAGAGACACCGCACTGGCTACCCTGCGGGCCTGGGTCGGAGGTTTTGGGAAGAAACGCCGCCAAGGGTCCAGCCCTACATCCTTGAAAAGAAGTTGGCGGTCCTGATCTTCCCCGGCGGCAAGTCAACGGGCTACGTCGGACCCAGCAGAGGGGCGGGCCGACTATTGCGCTGATTCAACAGCAGCTCGCGCTTCGTTGACTGATCCAGGCCAGGACATCTCGTCGGAAGTCGCGACGCTGGATTTAAACATTGAGCCCATGGTAGGTGTTGACGACCTGTTGGTCGAGGTGAGTACGTTGGACGCTCAAGGGCTTCCCTTGGGCGCCACTGGATCTTCTACTCCTGCACAATCTCCAGCTTCCTTCCAAGGCTTTACAGGAGCCGAGGCTTTATACTTCTCCTGATGCTTCGGTTTTTAAACCTAAGGTTAAAGGACAAGCGGTTAAACCTTGAGTAAGACGTCGTCGTCGTCTAAAAAGACGTCGTCGGCATCAAACATCTCGCAAGTCTCCGGCTACAAACCCCGGAGCAGAGAGGTCTAGAGCTTCTGGGTCCGGCTCCAAATCCTCAAGGAGTAGATCCTCCAAGGAGAGATCGCACACTCCAGCGGAGTCAACCGTTCAGTCACTTCCTTGGTTCCTGTTCAGAGCTACCCATCCACCTCCGCAGCAGCTCCGGCTTTGGATCCCATGCTGGCCTGTTGCAACACATGGGGGATCTGGTTGGGTCTCTCAAGAACAGTATGGAACAGATGTTCTCCCGGTTGTCTGATAGGGACAACATTATCGCCGGACTGAGCCAAGCTCCGCTAGCTTCTCCCCCACCTCTCGGCACAGGGATAGCCTCAGTTGCCTCCATATGACTCTCTGCCTCCGTTCAGCATGAACAATCCCTGGAGAGTGGCGTCATACGCCCCCTTCCAAGACGGGCTTATCTCTATCCCGGAATGTGGAACTCGAAGGATTGAGGACTTCGAGTTCTACCCGGAAGATCTCCAGCCTCCGTTCATTGGCTACGCCAGGCTCACCGCCGCTGCCATGACGCGAGATGATAAGGTCCCTAAAGAGACAGTCCTCTATTCACGGGACCAGAGCTCAAAGAGAATGGCTCAGGTGCTTAGAGGACATGGACTGTTCAAACACGAAGATACAGCCGTTTAAGAGTCCATTTACAATCTTCACAATGGAAGAGGGTACTCCGCTTCCTTTCCTGACGAAGATTGCCACGGTCACTATCCCAGCGGCCCAGAAGGGGGACTCGTTAGCGCAGCTAAAGGAAGCGGACCCTACATCTCCTTTACTTCCTCAACGGAGAGTTGTGGGAAGACCTGCCCAACACTTTTTCTGCGGGCAACTCAAACCGGACTGTGCTATGGAGCAGTTTGGTGAGAAGCTGCCTAGACTCCCAGATAGCCTCATTCAGGCCAGAGTTTGATGCTAAGTCTAGGCTGGCCAGGTCTCTCAATACCATGGCCATGACAGAGGTGGCTACCATTTCTTATGGTTCCGAGCCTCTGTTCAAGCTAATCACCAAGTCACTGACTCAAACGGTGCAGTCTGACTTGTTTGAGTTTGCCACAGCCAGAACAAACTGTCGGAAAAAATGTCCTCCAAGAAGCAACTATTCGGCATGAACCGAATAAGTTGCTTTCATCAAACATCTGGGAGCAGACCTCTTCCCAGATGCAATGGTAAAGGAGGGTCCAGGCAGAGCTACGAGGCTTAACCAAAGCCTTAAGGATCGTTGGGGTCTCACGGCAAAGAGACGCCAAGATCAAGCTGTCAGGGGTAAGGCTCAGAAGAAACCTAGACGTTTCCAGCCTTACCAAAAGAAACAGCAAAGGTTTGCCCAGCCTGTTTTCGGCCGTTCCGTTGGTGCAGGCAGCCCAACCCTCTACCTCCAAGGCTCAATCACAGCCTATTTATGTGATTTCTCCCCAGCCTCAACCCTCCACCTCGTACGCTGTCTCCCCAGCCTTCAACCAGTGTTCGAAGGCCAGGCCTTTCAGAAGTATGACCGCTCTGGTAAGGGAGGCAGAGGTAAGCGATCCTTTCGTCAGAGAGGATCGGGAGGGTCCCTTAATAGGGGAAAGCACTTCAGGGGAGGCCGCGGAGGCTACCAACACCAATGAGGACTTCCAGGTAGGAGGGAGGCTGTTTCTCTTCCGCCACCGGTGGGGATTCAGCAAATGGGCACAAAGCATTGTGTCGAAAGGCCTGGGTTGGACTTGGGTGGCGAAGCCGCCCCCACCCAGACCTTTCCGCCAACTTCCATCCAAAGAATTGACGGAGTATGCGGAGGACCTCCTTCAGAAAGGAGCAATAGCGAGAGTCAACAGATTAAAGTTTCAAGGGCGCTTATTCAGCGTTCCAAAGAAAGGCTCACAAAAAAAGAAGGGTAATCTTAAGACTTGTCCCGCTTAAACTTGGCCATTCGCTGCGACAAGTTCAAGATGCTCACCATCTCGCAGGTGCGGACCTTACTTCCCCGTGGGGCCGTCACCACCTCTATCGATCTTACAGACGCATACTATCATATCCCTATTGCAAGACACTTTCGCCCGTATCTGGGCTTCAAGATAGGAGAGCAGGCATTCTCCTTCAAGGTAGTTCCCTTCGGCCTCAACGTAGCACCCAGGGTGTTCACGAAGTTGGCGGAAGTGGTCGTCCAACAACTAAGATCGCAAGGGATTATGGTAGTAGCGTATCTCGACGATTGGCTAATTTGGGCTCCAACAGTCGAGGAATGCCACAAAGCAACACTGGAAGTAATCCGGTTGGTTCCTGGAATCTCTTAGGCTTCAAGATAAACAGGACCAAATCAAGACTCACTCCGGAGTCAAACTTCCAGTGGCTGGGCATTCAGTGGAAAATATCCTCCCATACTCTGTCGATTCCATCAGCCAAGAGGAAAGGAATAGCGAAGTCAGTAAAGCAATTTCTAGGACACAAACTTGCATCAAGGAGAACCCAGGAAAGGATTCTGGGTTCACTCCAGTTTGCATCAGTGACAAACATCTTGATGAAAGCCAAACTGAAAGACTTAACCAGAATCTGGCGCTCACGAGCAAATGTCAGGTCCAGGACAAATTATCCTCAGTCCCTCAGATTCTACGGAATCCTCTACGCCCTTGGTCAAAAGTCAAGAACTTGTCAATATCAGTACCCCTTCAGTTTCCTCCTCCGGGGATTACCATCCACACAGACGCTCGTTAAGCGGTTGGGGAGGATATTCTCAGTTCAGAAGGTTCAGGGACCTGGTCACCCCAGTTCCGTCAGCTTCATATAAACGTACTGGAAGCCATGGCAGTGTTCTTGACTCTAAAAAGGTTACGTCGCCAAAGAACTCCCACATAAAGCTAGTCTTTGACAGCGCAGTGGTAGTCCATTGTATAAACAGGGGAGGCTCCAAATCACGTCATCTAAATCATGTCATGGTAGCCATCGTTCTCCCTGGCGGACAAGTTCAGTTGGCACCTCTCCTCCACCCATATAGCTGGAGTGAGAAACGTCATAGCAGATGCCCTATCCCGATCAGTTCCTCTGGAGTCGGAATGGTCACTGGACAACAGTTCGTTCCAATGGATTTCTTCAGAGAGTTCCAGGTCTACAAGTGGATCTCTTCGCATCTCAAGCGAACCACAAACTCCCATGTTATGTGGCCCCACCTGGACCCTCTGGCCTATGCCACGGACGCCCTGGCCCTAGACTGGAACAAACTGGGAGAAGATTTATGTCTTCCCTTTTCCATTTTGAATCTCGTGAATCTTTTTCTCCTGAAGGTACTGAACAAACTCAGGACATTCAAGGGTCAAGTGGCTCTAGTAGCCCCAGACTGGCCGAAGAGCAATTGGTACCCCCTAATTCTGGAACTGGGTCTTCGTCCTCTTCGGATTCCAATCCCAGGCTCATCCCAGTCCCAGTACAAACGAAGACTGTGTTCGCTTCCTCAGGAATTCTCAAAACCCTAACTTTATGGATTTCATGAAGTTTGCAGCTAAAAGAGATGCGAATATTGATCCTCAAATATCTCTTCTGGAATCTGATAAAAAAGATTCAACTTTGAGACAGTATGATGCTGCAGTCAAAAAGTTAGCAACCTTCCTGAGAGAATCAGATATTAGAATCATGACAATCAATTCAGCTATATCCTTTTTCAGGTCTTTATTTGAAAAAGGCTTAGCAGCTAGCACTATTACGAACAAACAAGTCAGCCTTGAAAAAGATTTTTCAATTTGGTTTTCAATATAGACTTGACAGACTCCTACTTCTCGTCTATTCACAAGGCTTGTGCTAGACTTAGACCTTCTGTTAGGCCTACGTCAGTATCGTGGTTCTTAAATGATGTTTCTAAAGCTGGCTTCAGAAACTGATGATGACACATGTTCATTTATAATGCTCTTAAGAAAAACTCTATTTTTATTAAGCTTGGCTTCAGGAGCTAGAATTTCAGAACTGTCGGCATTATCCAGGGATCCGGATCATGTTGAATTTACTTCCCACAGGGGAAGTGCTACTTTCTCCGGAACGTAGTTTTATAGCAAAGAATGAAGATCCTTTGATGAGGTGGGAACCATGGAAGGTTGTACCCCCTTCCACAAGATATTTCTCTTTGCCCAGTATCGATCTTACGAGCCTTTCTGTCCAGGACCTCCTCATCTCATCGGGTCCTCTCTTAAGAGAGAAAAAAAAGGTGGTACTTTATCTATTAAAGGCATCAGGCAACAGATCCTGTACTTTATTAAGCAAGCCAATCCTGACTCCTTCCCTAAAGCACATGATGTCAGGCAGTAGCCACCTCAATTAACTATTTCCAGCATATGAATTTCGATGATTTGAAAAAATATACTGGATGGAAATCGCCGAAAGTATTTAAACGTCATTACTTAAAGTCCTTGGAAGCTCTGAAATTTTCAGCAGTTGCGGCGGGTAACATAGTTCCCCGACTCTGCTTAATCTTTAGTAGAAGATCCAGTCCTCCTTTCTACCTGCCTCACCCAACAGTTCGTCTATACCTGCCATGTTCATCTACGTTTACCTTGAGTCTTAGCTGCTCTTATGATGATATAGTGGGTGCCCCTTATTTTTTTGCTAGGGCCACTCACAATTGATTGTATATAATGATCTCTTACATGTGATCCCCTTATTTTTATGCTAGGGGACACATAGTATTTACAATGGTTACGGGTTTTGTGTATTAAGTCATATAACATTCCCTTTTATATTATTATTGAAGTTTGTTCTATTCAAGTTATTGTTATAATTGCTTTGAGTTCTTTGTACATATCTATACACAGATTACTGTTTTCAACATATATTCCATGTAAGCTGTAATATATGTTAAATTTAAGTTAACTTTAAGAAATTTAATTATTGGCATTAAGTTTAAATTTAAGTAATATTTCTAACTTTGTATCATTGTGTATATGTATATTATAGCAATTATATTTCTTTATTTTATGTTATCTTTTATTTGAGACCCTTTTTTGTCTTTATTTTTATTCTTTACAATCTTGTGCTATTTCTCTGGTACGATTTCGCGCAGCGACACGAACTGAGCCAGAAAAGGATTTTGACGTAAGGAAAAATCTATTTCTGGGGCGATTGGTTCGTGTCGCCAGCGAAATCCCTGCCCGCCCATGCCCATCCCATCGCTCAAGATTGTCTGCTAACTTCAGGATGGCCACCAGAGGCGCGGCAGTCGGCAGCATGGGATGGAGTAGTAGTAGTTGCTGCCCACTCTGTGGATCGGCTCCCCTCTTGTGGGGATTTTGTAGTGGGAGATTTCTATTGGCAAGCGGTTCGTGGTAGTGGTCTCACTCGCCATAGTGTTCATACCGAGTCAGTTGTACTGACCTTTTCTTTATTTTATTTATTCTCTGGTATGTGTTAGTACATTTACCTTAGAAATAATGGATTAAATTAAAGGATATTTCGCGCAGCGACACGAACCAATCGCCTCAGAAATAGATTTTTCCTTACGTCAAAATCCCTTTTCAAGGCAGTTTTGAAATCCAATATGGCAGCTATCGTCAGGCTGGCCGGGTCTAACCACGGACACTCCTCCATCTTTCTCAGCCTTCCCAGCACTCATTTGAACAATATTAGTGTATATATGTAACGTTTATTGATCTTACTCAAGATTGCAGTTGTAATCAGCACAATAAAACAACATTTTGTTGCCTATATTAGTGAAAATATGAAACTGGGGCATGGTTTGAACTGAATTCATTTTTATCTTGTAATCAGGTGGTTTTATCCTTACTGCCATCACAACTGAAACTTCACAGTGCTTATTTGATTATAATTATACACATTATTGGTCTTAATCCACTTCAAATTGCACTTGAACCACGTTGCTGTTCCTGATTCCTAAGGGCTCACTCCACAAACACAGTTACGAGCAGCAGACGATGACACTGTTTATGAGGTGCAAAGCTTTATTCCCTTAATTGTTTACTTTACTTATTATTTAGTTTAACTTTATTTTGTTACTTCAAAATGTTTATTTAATTCATGTCTATTATCCCTTTTTTGCAACCAAATTACCCCGAAAAATTACAGATATTTCTAAAGCAGATACAATCCAATGTTTCTAACCTTGTCGTACATCTGGCTGCCGAAAACCATCGTGGAGCAGACGACGGATTAGTAGATTATAATTTTTTAAAAATTTTGCTAGCACTTTTCACTGATTTAAGTCTATATTAGTATTTTGATTTCTTTTAATAACTGTATGCCAGAAATAAATGTAACCTGTAATGTTTGCATGCTAAGAATGGCAAAATCATCTTTGCCACATTAGTGGAGCTTCACACATACGCCGATGCATTATTATAAACTGTTTCCATGAATTCTAGTTGTCATAGTAATGCAATAATAATAAAATTGCTTTAATATTTATGTATATATACTTCCAATAAATATGATATTGTTACGATACAATAAAGTTTCCCCGACAGAAATTCAAATTTCGCGGCACTCGCTACAGGTAGGTCAGGTGATCTACCGCCCTGTTCTGGGTGGCATGACTAGGAACCATTCCCGTTTTCTAATCAGATTCTCTCTTCCACCTGTCTCCTGCGGGGAGGCTGGGTGGGTCTTCAATCGTATATATCTGCCTGGTAAGTATGTATGAAACTTTATTGTATCATAACAATATCATTTTCATACATTCAACTTACCTGTCAGATATATACGTAGCTGATTGACACCCTTTGGTGGAGGGCAAGAGACAGCTAACTGCTACTGACTAGACAGGTAAACAACATATGTTGTAGGTATTTATAGACCTTGGTTCCTACCTTATCAGGTGGAAGACTTCGTGGCTACTGCCCAGGAGTCTGCTTCACCTCAAGAGCCTTAGCGAGATAGTGATCTGCGGCCAAGAGTTCTTGTGGGTCTGTCGATGGGGTTTCATCCGCTTACTCGGCAGAGCCTAACTGGCATTTGTCAATGGGTGCTAATCCGCTTATATGACAACACGCCTTCTTTAAGGAGCACACAACCGATCCCGATCACCCGATCCTAACACCCGTGTTAGTTCTAAGATTGCCAAGAGTCATCCCCGAACTCTTAGCAAACAACCAAAAACTCGATAATCACACATACAAAAGTACAAAAAAAAAAAATTTTTTACCCCTCTAAAAGTCAGTTGCCACTCGATCTCCTAGTGAAGAGAAGTGAAGGCCGCCTGTGCGACATCTGACACTTCCATGCACAGGAAATTCAAGAACACATCCGACAAGTAGGTTACGTACACTTATTTAAGGATCGGTGCTCGCTCCATTACCCAGAACCGTCTGTGCCGACACAAACGGACCTAGAGAATAACATTTCTCATACGTAACGCGCACATCCTTTAAGTAATGAGATGCAAACACTGAGTTGCATCTCCAATAAGTTGCATCCAAAATATTTTTAAGCGACATATTTCTTTGGAACGCAATAGACGTCGCGATTGCCCTTACTTCATGAGCTCTTACTCTTAATAGATTAAAAAGTCATCTGGGCAGTTCTTATGAGCCTCGGTAATGACACTTCTAACAAAGAAGGCTAAGGCATTCTTAGACATTGGTCTTTTGGGGTCCTTTACTGAGCACCATAGACCGTGTTGCGAACCCCCCAACTGCTTCTTTCTGTCCAGATAGAATTTAAGTGCTCTAACTGGGCAAAGGGATCTTTCTGCCTCTCTGCCTACCAGACTAGTAAGTCCTTTTACCTCGAAGCTACTGGGCCAGGGATTCGAAGGATTCTCATTCTTAGCAAGAAAGAGAGTCTGGAATGAACAAATCGCAGAGTCTCCCTTGAAGCCAACTCGTGACTCAAGGGCGTGCAACTCGCTGACTCTTTTTGCCGTAGCGAGAGACAGCAGAAATAAACACTTTCTAGTGATATCTCGAAAGGAAGCCGTGTGTGGTGGTTCGAACTTTTCGGAGGACAGAAATTTCCGGACCACATCCAAGTTCCAGCTTGGAACTCTGGGTTCTAATGACTTTGATGTTTCAAAGGAACGAATGAGATAGTGTAAATCCTTATCATTTGTCAAATCCTTATCATTTGTCAAATCTAATCCTCTGTTTCTGAATACTGCTGAAAGCATGCTCCTGTACCCCTTAATAGTCGGTACAGAGAGATGGGATTTTTCCCTCAGGAAAAGAAGGAAATCCGCAATTTTGGTCACAGAGGTACTGGAAGAGGACAGCTTCTTCGACCTGCACCAACTTCTGAAAACTTCCCACTTCGATTGGTACACTCGCCTAGTAGATGATCTGCGGGTTCTGTCAATTGTGCTTGCCGCCTTGCGAGAAAACCCTCTCGCTCTGACAAGTCTTTCGATAGTCGAAAGGCAGTCAGAGCAAGAGCGGGTAGGTTTTGATGGTACCTCTCAAAGTGGGGTTGTTTGAGCAGATCTATCCTGTTTGGAAGAGATCTGGGGAAGTCCACTGTCCACTCCATTACCTCTGTGAACCAAATTCGGGATGGCCAATATGGGGCTATCAGAGTCATTTTGGTTCCCTTCGAGGCCACGAACTTTCTGACCACTTCCCCCAGTATCTTGAATGGGGGAAAAACGTACACATCTAGCCCTGACCAGTCCAGGAGAAAGGCGTCTATTGCATAAGCCCTGGGATCTTCTACTAGGGCGCAAAATAGGCTTCCCCCAAAGACACCAAAGGCTCTGACAGACTTCCGAGTGGAGGGTCCATTCTGTAGGAAGGACCTGGAACCTCCTGCTCAGTCTGTCCGCTCTCACGTTCCTCTCCCCTTGGACAAATCTTGTTAGGAGAACTACATTCCTTTGATTCGCCCAAATCAGCAGATCTCTTGCTAGTTCGTATAGGGCGAGAGAGCGAGTTCCTCTTTGTTTTTTGACATAAGCCAGAGCGGTAGTATTGTCGGAGTTTATCTGTACCACTTTGTCTCTGACTATGTGCTCGAAGCTCTTTAGCGCAAGGTGAATTGCTAATAGCTCCTTGCAATTTATGTGCCATGACACCTGTTCTTCCGACCAGGTGCCTGACACTTCCTTGGATCCTAAGGTTGCACCCCAACCTGTCTCCGACGCATCTGAGAACAATGTCAGGTTTGGGTTCCGTACTTCCAGGGATACTCCTTTGTTCTCTTCTAAGGGGGTCAACCACCACCTTAATTGATCTTTTATTTCTGCTGAGATTGGAAAAGTGTCGAGATTGTCCTGTCTTCCACTCCAACTCCTTCTCACGAAGAACTGAAGCGGACGGAGATGCAGTCTTCCTAGAGGAAAGAACTGTTCGATCGAGGAAAGGGTCCCCAGAAGGCTCAACCATTCCCTCGCTGAAGTGCGCTCTTTCTCTAAGAAGCTCGATACTGTGGTACAACCTTTCTTTATTCTCTCTTGAGAAGGAAATACTCGAAAACCCCGAGAATCCACCTGAATCCCCAGATAAACCATATTCTGGCTGGGTACCATCTGAGATTTCTCGAGATTTACGATCAATCATAATGATTTCGTCAGTTCCAAAGTTGTTGACAGATCCTCCAAACACTGCTTTTGAGACCTGGCCCTGATGAGCCCGTCGTCCAGGTACAGGGAGACGTTTATCCCTTTCATATGTAGGTGTCTTGACACATTTTTAATCAAGTCTGTGAAGACTTGGGGAGCCGTGGACAGGCCAAAACACAGGGCCCTGAACTGATAGATCCTTCCCTCGAACATGAAACGAAGGTACTTCCTCAACGAATGGTGAATCGGGATGTGGAAATATGCTCTGAAGGTCTAGGGACGCCATCCAATCTCCTTGACGGATGCTGCAAGGACTGAAGCAGACGTTTCCATGCTGAACTTCTGTGTTCTACGAATTTGTTCAGCGCACTTACATCCAGTACTGGTCTCCCCATCCGAAGCTTTCGCTACAAGAAACAAGCGATTGTAAAACCCCGGGAGCTGTGATCCAGTACCAGTTCTATTGCTCTTTTGTCCCACATCTGCTCCACCATTTGACAAAGAGTATCCATCAGAACAGGGTCCCTGTATCTGGCGGACAGTTCCCTCGGTGATGTTGTCAAGGGAGGGCTGTCCTTGAATGGGATATAATAACCCTTCTTGATGATCGACATCGACCAGTATCCGGATCCTATGTCTTCCCAGGCTCCCGCAAAGAAAAGTAACCTGCTCCTACAGTGTCTGGATTAGTGTTTCTCATTTTCCCTTCTTAAAGGGACGGAAGGAAGATCTTCCCCTTCTCTCTGTTGTCTTCCTTCTGGCGATAGATCTAGCCGGAGGGCCTCCTCGAAAGGGCTGCTGCTGAGCTGGACGAGCCCCTTTCTTTTCCTCACTGGCCACAGGTCTATTCTTCCTTGAAGACTGCCTAAGGAGATCTTGAGTGGCCTTCTCAGTTAGTGAATGAGCAATGTCTCTCACCAACTGAGAAGGGAATAAATGTTCTGAAAGAGGCGCAAACAACAAAGCGGACCTCTGCGAAGGAGAGACGGCCTTAGTGAGAAAAGCACTGTAAACCGCCCTCTTCTTTAGTATTCCCGCACCAAAGAGGGAGCAGACTTCCGCCGATCCATCTTGAACAGCCTTATCAATACACGTGAGGATACTATGTAAGGCTTCGGGGTTCCCCAAGGGACCAATCCAGGAAGTTAAATACTTCTAAAGTGTGGAAAAGTCCCTTGAGGAGGTGGTCCATCTCCGAAAGACCCCATGTTGCTCTGGCCGAATTTAAGGCGTGTCTCCTCGAGGAGTCTACGAGACTCGAGAAGTCTGACTCGGCTGAAACGGGCCTGAACGACAATCCCCCCCCATATTCTCCCCCAGTTTCATACCATATGCCTCTTCTACCTGTTAGTTTAGCAGGAGGCATACAAAAAACTGTCCTTCCTAACTCCTTTTTTGTCTTGATCCAGGAGTCAAGAGATTGTAGGGCCCTCTTCATGGATATGGCCGGCTTCATTTTCAGGAAGGAGGAAGACTTGTGCGCTTTCGTACTTGAAAAGAGAGAGCGTGGAGAAGGAGGAGCAGCTGGAGTCAACGAATCTCCATACTCTTCTAAAAGGAGAGAAGAAAGAACTTTATAATTTGAAAGTCCTTCTTTATTAGTAATCTCGTCCTCCGAGACATCCTCTAAGTTAATAGGCTCGGAGGGAGAAGGCTCCCTTCTTTGGTCTGTCTCCTCCCTTGACCTCTTCCTTTCCGAAGAAGAAGCACTTCTAATAGGAGAGGGACTAAGAGTTACTCTCTCTCTACGCCTATCCTTAGGAGAGTCATGGATAATTTTAGTTTGATGCCTGGAGGACTCCTGGCGGTTGTCAGGCTCTTCATGTAGAGAATGCGCCTGGCGCTTAGCAGGAGTATCTCGCTCAGAATACTCCTGGCACCTGGGAGGAGTATCATGTTCGGAATACTCCTGGCGCCTGGCAGGCGCAACGCGCTTCGAATACTCCTGGCGCCTGGTAGGCGCATCGCGCTCCGAATACTCCTGGCGCCTGGGAGGAGTATCGAGATCGGAATACTCCTGGCGCCTGGCAGGCGTATCGCGTTCCGAATACTCCTGGCCCTTGGAAGGCGCATCTAGTTCCAAATACTCCTGGAGCTTGGCAGGAGTATTGATCATGGTAGGCGCATTTCGCTTGGCAGGCGCATTGCGCTTAGCAGGCGCTTCGGTCCTATCAGGAGCTTCCTCTTCTCCAGCTGGATCTCAGCGCTTGGTTGGAGTTCTAGGTCTTGAACGATGTACGTACAGGAAACTCAGGCTCTTTGCGCCTACCTGGCGCCTGGCTCCTAGCTGGCACCAGGCGCTTGGCAGGAGTTACTTCCTTTTCCACTTCTCGCCTGTCTAACGCTCCGCTCCCCCCCAGAGATGGCCACCTGTGCGACAACTCCCCTGGAAGGCTCGTTGCGCCTGACAGGAGATCGGTATTTGGATCTTTTAATCGGAAGCCTATCATCCTTCTTACGAGTAGGCTCCTTGGAAAGTACTCCTACCAAAGATGCTAATTGCTCCTGCATATTCAGCAAAATTTTCCTGGTCGAGGACTCGTTTGAATCAGGAGAGGGAGATCTGGAAGGCGCTCGAGGATCTCTTACAGTCCAAGGATCTAACTCCTTCCTAGCCTTCTTTATTACCGAAGGCGCATCTTCTTCAGAGAAGCGCTCGGGGATAGAATTGAGTTCAGATTCTTTCCAATTCCTCTTCAGCGGATGGGAAAGCTTCGACTCCTTCCATCCTCTTCTCGGAGAAGGCGAACTAGAAGACGAAAAGCACTCTCGTAGGACGCTTTTCCTATAGCGGTCCCTGGCAGTCTGAAATGTAACAGATTCTGCCGAAGGGACGCCTGATCGTTGGGGATTCTCCACAACCTCCGTAGGACTTCGATTTCTTCCTTCTCCTCTGGGCCAGGGAGCTTGGAAGCGGTCTAGACCTGGGAGCGTCGCAGAGACGACCAGATGCCCCCTCCACCACACTGGGGACACTAAAATCACTTGAAAAACCACATTCACTTTTCTTACCTTCCAATGCTGCCATTTTTTCCTGCATTTTCTGAAGGGAAGCTTTGAGTTCCGCAATTTCCGAAGCAGAATCAGAGGGGTTAGCAACCTGTGAACGGGCTGAAACAGAATGCGAATAATTATCAGAAGAAGAAGCTATAGAACTAGATAGAAGTTCACGAGATTTCCTGCGGCTTTTGTAAACCGCCTTCCTCTCTCTATCTTTCTCTAACTTCTTCAAGTAAGAAGTTAGATTCTTCCATTCTTGCGCACTCAGTCTCTCGCACTCGTTACACGTGTTCTCAATTGAACACTCAACCATTCTACATCCACTGCATGCAGTGTGAGGATCTACCGAAGCTTTCGGAATCCTCACCTTACAGCCCTCATTCACACACACTCTGAAACTAACACTAGAGTCAGACATATTCAAGAAAATCCAAAGCCAAGTCCAAAAAACAGTCCACGATAGCGAATGCCAAATAACGATCCAAGTACGTCACCAAAAATCAGTCGAAACATGATAAAAAAGCGTTGAAAAAAGAATTCCAGTCAGGAGGTAGTAACAACAATGTTGACACTACTGGCGACAGAGAGAATCCGATTAGAAAACGGAATGGTTCCTAGTCCTGCCACCCAGAGCAGGGTGGTAGATCACCTGACCTACCTGTAGCGAGTGCCGCAAAATTTGAATTTCTGTCGGGGACAACGGAGTCGATAGCTATGTATATATCTGACAGGTAAGTTGAATGTATGAAAAGGCTAATTTCACTAATTTCCACATTTTGTGTAAGTCTTATACCCAGTTTGGAGGGTGAACACATACCAATTGGCAACAATGTATAAATATATCAGTCAATAGGCAGGTAACAGCCGAGTGAATCGTCAGATATATCCACCAATGTAAACTATTATTAGATAGATAGATGGAAAAATCATAGAAAATAAGGTTAAACTGAAGCAACTTCAGAGAAAGAGAAGGGAAGGTGAAGGAAGGAAGGAAGGACAGGGGTGGCAGTGGAGGTGGGGGGGGAGAGGGTACATGGAGCTTTTTACTGCTGTGTTCGTATCCATTTCTGGATAATGGAGTTTTTGCCTCTTGGTACAAGGACAAGTGTCACTATTCTTTACGATTAGTGATTCACGATACCCTTATAAATTACGGCACTGGGTGTAATACACTGTAGCAAAATCTCGTTCTGATAAGAGTGTTCGTTACAGAAATATTGCCCAAAAACGTGCTTGCACTGTCTCTGAAACCCATAGTAGGGATGCTGCTTAGTTGTCAATCAAGTTTTTTGTAATCAAGTACTTTTTACAAGCTAGCTATTGTATAAATTTGTATTTTTCTCAATCAAAACATATATATGCTCCTCAATGCTAACTTTCCTCTTTTAAAGACTTTCTGGTCATTGCAAATTCGGCCCCATTAATTTCTTATGGTGCGAAAACAGACAAGAGGCCCAGGGAGCAAAAGCAATTGCGTCACACTACAGCAGTAATCTGGCAGTAAAACATCTTCACATATCCAAAAAGTAAATAATAAAGATATATATGCGCATTACGATTATAACAATTACATGAATAACTGATAATAATCTGCATGAATAACTGGTAAACTGTTCTGCAAGAAAGTTGAGTATAGCAATTCATTTACAATTGGTACGAAAGTCAAGATGTCATGACGTCATAATACAAGACTTAAAACGTTCTAATTCCAAAAAATAATTACTTATATTTGAGTAAGGAATCAAGTTACTTTTTCAAAAACGAATATTTTCAAATTAACCATCATAAATGTAAAATATTGAAGTTTTACTATTTCTATTTAAATAATTATCTAGTGCACGCTTCATCGTCGTCTTCTACTAAAACCGTAGTTTCCTTAAAAAAGTTGTGACAAGGGACCGTTTTATGATTGTTGTGATGAAAGTGCCCCAGCGTCTATGGGTACAAGTGGTGTGCGGATTTAGCACAGGAAATGGGAAGTTTGTTGACACAAGTGACTCCGCTAACATCGAGATGGCGTCAATCTTCTCAAGTTTTTTAATTGTAAGTAAAAATTTCGAAAGTGTTTTGGTGTTGTGGGCCTGCGTTGGTCACCCTTTTCATTACCCTCTGTTTAAATCTTAAAATATGGCCTGAATTCCTAACTTCGGAGAAAATACTTAGGCTACTTCGAAAGGAGAGTAGCCTAGAGGTCTTTAGCTCCTCCTCTCACCAACAGCAACTCGTGACTGATGACCATCTCCGGTGTCAGGACGCGTTAAAAGTACTTTTTCGGAGGGTGGCCAACCGCGATAGTTGGTGAGTTGGCCAGTCCACGCGGTGTTTTAGCCTACTAGCCTAAAAGTTAAGCGATAAAGTAACTGACACCGTAATGTAAATTGAAAAAAAAAAATTGGCTTAAGGTGCTTGATTGCCTAGGTATTTTAAAATCCATAGGACTCTGTTGTCTTCGTTGACCCTATGCTAATCAACCGAAAGGCTTAACCTAAGAATAGCAGACCCAGGCCTAATAGAAGTCCACAGAGCACATTATTACACAATTCACAGTTATTATTTCCAATAAACTTACTTTAGACATACTGGAATGTACAATGGCCTCCGTATTTATGAAAAAATAAACATAAAAACAAATGGACGCCGATAACTCAAATCCCGAGGTAATAGACTTAATAACATCACCAGTAAAATGTAAACAACAATGCTGTACAAACTGGCATCATGGTTGAATGTCGGGCAAGTTTCAGTAACACAAGGGACGGGTGTTCTTAAAATGAAAGAAAAAGTGTTCTATAATAAAACGTTTGCGTTTTGAGGACTGTTGAAGGTTTTGGCGATATATTGTGTACTTTGATCGCTGCAGTAACAACCATAACAAATTCTGTTGAAAGAGAAATATGCTTCATTTATCGTCGACATAAGTTAGGTTACCATGTTTTTGGGGACATCACGATAAGAGAGGCAATGTCGCTGGCTCCGGCCTCTCATCTATTCGCATGATGTATTCAATGTTAAAATCAACTTTATCTAGAAAGGAGAGCTGTCTGTGATCAGTACTTCGCATAGAAAGTGGCTGTAAACGATGAAAGGCCGTTAAAATGTAGAGGTGCCATAAATCTATTATATACTGAAGAGAATTGATGCCTCATAACATTACCTAAATTGATTTCACGATCGGCATCTTGCACTGATGAGATAGATTTAAAAGTGAGAGGCAGATCTGTATTATTTATTATTTATTTTGCTAAAAGAGGATGCCATGAAAAATTAATGAGTTTTGTTGTTTTATCTAGCATATTTGATAATACTTAATGTCTAAATTATAAGGCTATCGGTAGTTCTTGACTAGTAATATTTCTGGTTAGCGTTTAGATAATTTCTTTCGAATTCTAAGTTAATGTTATAATTGCACATATAATAAAAGTTCGTTTATTCGTTCTAGATTAACTTAGCCTTATGCCAGCACGGGCTGTTTACAAAATACTGTTTTTACAAAACAAGTAAACATATCATTTTTACTTAAAATAAAGCTGCCTATTTAACAAAGCAGTAGCACATTAAGCAGAGGAATATTACTACTTAAGTCAAAAATGATTATTTACTACTGCGAAGCTGGACGAATTTCAATACAAAAAAACAAAAAATGCACTTACTGTAATTTGCGTAAATCGGCAATCGTAACCTGAAAAGCCTGATATATTCACTATTCCGTTCTTCTAGTGGGTTAATCTTAGCGCAGCAGTAGCAAATGTGGTTATGGGGAATTCTTCAATGGTCACAACAAGAACAGAACAGAAGTCAGAACTTCACCGGCGTGGAACTAGCAAACAAGAATATTACAATTCTGAATCGTGTGTCAACAATTCGGAAGTCGTATACAGGAAGCCCCATGTCTTGAGAGATAAATATTTAAAATGAGGGATTTCCTGTGATAAATTATTGCTGTCGTATTGTTTATATAGGTCAGACTGACAGTTCGGGTGACTTCAACTTTTAGATACAAAAGCAGGTAACATAGCAGCCTATAATTAATATAAAATACTGTTATGATTAGCAAGACTTTCAAGTGCTGGTGTCTATGAACAACCCCGATAATGTTTTTGAGGGTGTGTCTCTGAAGTTCACTTAGATCTATTAATTAAAATTCACGAATCCTTTTGTATAATCAAGGACAAAACAATATAACGCTTAAAGGCGATTACGTCTTCCCCACCAGTATAATTATCTCTTTCTGTAGGTAGCTGCTACAATGTGTGCACCTGGCCAAAGTCTTTAAGTATTCATTATCAATAATGATAAACAATAGATCTTCTGAAAGTGCCAGAGATGAAACAGCGTAACCAGGGACAGTTACTTGATTTAAACAAAATTATTGATAAAAACGAAGATACGGTATCATTTAAGCCAAAAGAAGGTCAACAAGTACGCACACAAATATTGTTGTGTAGCTACCTATTCTCAGCTGTGATGAAACTATGAGTCGTAAATCGTATTGCATTTATTATTATTATTATTATTATTATTATTATTATTATTATTTTTTTTTTTTTTTTTTTTTTTTGTTTTTTTTTTTTTTTTTTTTTTTTTTTTTGCTCTATCACAGTCCTCCAATTCGACTGGGTGGTATTTATAGTGTGGGGTTCCGGGTTGCATCCTGCCTCCTTAGGAGTCCATCACTTTTCTTACTATGTGTGCCGTTTCTAGGATCACACTCTTCTGCATGAGGCCCGGAGCTACTTCAGCCTCTAGTTTTTCTAGATTCCTTTTCAGGGATCTTGGGATCGTGCCTAGTGCTCCTATGATTATGGGTACGATTTCCACTGGCATATCCCATATCCTTCTTATTTCTATTTTCAGATCTTGATACTTATCCATTTTTTCCCTCTCTTTCTCTTCAACTCTGGTGTCCCATGGTATTGCGACATCAATGAGTGATACTTTCTTCTTGACTTTGTCAATCAACGTCACGTCTGGTCGTTTGCACGTATCACCCTATCCGTTCTGATACCATAGTCCCAGAGGATCTTTGCCTGATCGTTTCTATCACTCCCTCAGGTTGGTGCTCGTACCACTTATTACTGCAAGGTAGCTGATGTTTCTTGCACAAGGCTCCAGTGGAGGGCTTTTGCCACTGAATCATGCCTCTTTTTGTACTGGTTCTGTGCAAGTGCCGGGCATTCACTTGCTATGTGGTTTATGGTTTCATTTTTCGTATTGCACTTCCTACATATGGGTAGAGATGTTATTTCCGTCTATCATACTTTGAACATATCTGGTTCTTAGGGCCTGATCTTGTGCCCGGCTGTTATCATTCCTTCAGTTTCCTTCTTTAGCTCTCCCCTCTGTAGCCATTGCCAATTGTCATCGCTGGCTATTTCTTTAGTCTGTCTCATGTATTGTCCGTGCATTGGTTTGTTGTGCCAGTCCTCTGTTCTTTCTGTCTTTCTCCTGTCTCTGTATATTTCTGGGTCTTCGTCTACTTTTATTAGTCCTTCTTCCCATGCACTCTTTAGCCACTCGTCTTCACTGGTTTTCATATTTGCCCCCAGTGCTCTGTTTTCGATGTTGACGCAGTCCTCTATACTTAGTAGTCCTCTCCTCCTTCCTTTCGTGTTATGTATAGTCTGTCCGTATTTGCTCTTGGTGTAGTGCTTTGTGTATTGTCATTTGTTTCCTGTTTTCTGATCTATGCTGCGGAGTTCTGCCTTCGTCCATTCCACTATTCCTGCGCTGTATCTGATTACTGGCACTGCCCATGTGTTTTTATGGCTTTTATCATATTTCCGGCGTTGAGTTTTGACTTGAGTATCGCCTTGAGTCTCTGCATATATTCTTTCCTGATCGTGTCCTTCATCTCTTGGTGTTTTATATCTCCTCCTTCCATTATTCCCAGGTATTTGTATCCTGTCTCATCTATGTGATGTTGCTCCCATCTGGTAGCTTTATCCCTTCAGTTCTCGTTACTTTGCCTTTTTGTATGTTGACTAAGGCGCATTTTTTCTATTCCAAACTCCATCCATGATGTCTCCAGATACAATCCTTACAGTCTGGATTAAGGTATCTATTTCCTTGATGCTCTTACCATACCAGCTTGATGTCGTCCATGAACATCAGATGGTTGATTTTGTTGCCTCTTTTCTTGAGTTGGTACCGGTATCCATCTTCTGTAGTAACTTTTGTCATGGGAATCATGGCTACTACGAAGAGTAGTGGGGACAGTGAGTCGCCCTGGAAGATCCCTCTCCTGATTATTAACCTCTGCTAGTCTTTTTCCAGAGCTTGTAAGTATTGTATTCCAGTTTGCGCATTGTATTTTTTGAGGAAGCTGATGGTATTTTCCTCTGCCCCATATATTTTCAGGCATTCTATGAGCCATGTGTGTGGTATCATGTCGAAGGCTTTCTTATAGTCTATCCATGCCATGCTTAGGTTGGTTTTCCTTCTCCTACTGTTCTTCATTACCATTTTGTCTATCAGGAGCTGGTCTTTTGTGCCCCTACACTTCCTTCTGCAGCCTTTCTGTTGGTGGGGGATGGTGTGTTTGTCTCCTCTAGGTAGTTGTATAGCCTTCACTGATGATACCTGTTAGTAACTTCCACATTATTGGTAGGCAGGTGATAGGCCTGTAGTTACTGGCTATATTTCCCTTACTCTTGTCTTTTTGTACTAAGGATGTTCTTCCTGTGGTCATCCATTTGGGTGCTTGGTGATTTGAGATACAATGCTGGAGTTGTTCTGCTATTCGTGGTGTAGGCCTTGAAGTTTTTGAGCCAGTATCCATGGACTTCATCGGGACCTGGGGCTTTCCAGTTTGGCATTTTCTTTATTATTATTATTATTATTATTATTATTATTATTATTATTATTATTATTATTATTATTATTATTATTATTATTATTATTTGCTGGGAGAGATGCAGCACTCAACAGGGGAACGCGCCTGGTGCAAGCGGCCCTAGTCAAATGTAACCAACAGAAAGGAGAGTTTGGAAGAGAGACAGATCTAAATAAATATTAGGTAGTCAGTTATGTCTGGTATATTTTTGAAATTCTCGCGATAGAAATTTTTATACTCTTATATTTAAAGAGAGGATTGATAATCACTTCAGTTTTAAGGTGTTATTAACAAAAGAGGCAATAATAAATGAACATGTGCTCAGGTCAAGTTTGGTTTGGTGTCAAATGTCAATTAAAAGCTCAGTTTTGTAAAATTGTTTGTCTTAAAAGTTTGTAGTTCGTGTTGCACAAATATAATGTTTGTAGATTGTGTTAAATCTCATTAGACGGTCGTATCATCGGTAATTAATCATCAGGTGTCATATTATCTCATTATGAAAAAGCAGGTTAGTCATTCCCAGGCGGAAATTAATTGAATACCTATACTCTGTTTTTTTCCATCTGTCCATCCGCCTGTGGTGTTTGCGCATGGTAACACTGTGTCCCGGGCTTTAAATAATATCCTATTTTGAATATTAACGGTGTAATTCGCATACTGTAAATTATGAAAACACTTTTCAGTTGCAAATGTACACCCAGATATCCTTTTATTTACCTAAAACTTACACATAGTGTAACTATCTAAAGCCCAGGATGCAGTGTTACCATTCAAAAACACCACAGGCGGATGGACAGATGAAAAAAAAACAGAGTAGCTACTATATATAGTAGCCTGTCTTTTAGAAAAGTCATAGGCCTAGGAGGTTCTTTTTCAGAAGTAATTAATCCTGTTTTTGGCATAGCTATGTAAGAGTACCCACTTATGCCAATTGCAATGGATGACGTATGGGGTATTAGCCTAATGCCACTCCTCCAGGTAGGATTTACCGGGTGGTGGGACCTGTGTTAGGTTAGTGTAGCGTAGGACTGTTTTTAATGGCCAATTTTTATCTTGGTGGCATTTTTATGTGTTACGACTAGCCTAGTACTGAAGTACTCTCTCTCTCTCTCTCTCTCTCTCTCTCTCTCTCTCTCTCTCTCTCTCTCTCTCTGTTTAATAGCCTATATTCAGCATCCTGAAAGCTACTTACTGGTTGGTTATCCCAATTAAGCGTATAACAGTTGCCTTGTGTTAATTTGCTATGGAAAATCTAAACAAAGCTTGTAAGTTGTAACTGTGCAATGTTTTGAAACTCTGTGGTAAACTAAAATTAATAATCTGTTGAGCTTGGAATATTAACATAAGGCCTATAGATGTCAGATTTCTATCATTTTATTGTATTGAGTGTCTGTATCCAAGAATAACCTTTTTTTAACGAGTGATTATTTATTTTGCTCCCTATTCCAAATTACATGTACTGACTAGACTAAACAAACTTGGTAAGACCAATTGCTCCTTTTTTTATGTGAGAGGCAAAGCTTTATCCCAATTAAGATATGATAAACCACCTTCCTGTGACAGGAGTGGGGCATCCCTTTCCTTTGATAAAGTATAGGCTAACATGTCTTGCCTGAATATAGAGAAGAAAGTTTTTATATGGTAATACTCAAAATTTGTTGCAATTGTTCGTTCCTATTAGTTTTTCCATCCTAAAATTGTTTGTGCAGGTTTGGAATACGTAGCCATGATATTAGGTTAGGCCATAGAAAAATATGTTACTTATAACAGTATATTTACAATGGAAAACATGAATTAGGTACTTGTGGAACTGATACCACAGTTGTTGCTCCATCAAGTAATATAAAGAAATTCCGTCAGTCCATCGTTAATTTTCTTTCACATACTATTACAATAACCTGGATAATTTTGTTATGTGTTGTGCTATATATTTTCACATTACTTGAAATAATTTTTTATTACAGTATTTGTTTATGTCACCAATTTTTAATGCCATGAATTTGAGTTGGCTGAAGTTATGAATCAGGACTGTATCAAGAATTATAAGAAAAAATCTCCCCCCTAGATTTATTCCATACCGTCAGCTTAACAATAAAGTTTATAATAGCTTAGCTCCCAAGTTTGCTGTCCTTATTTTCCTGTTGATGAAGGTGGTGGTTCAATGGGGACTGGATTACCTAAGGTGACCACTGATCTCAGTAGATCTTGCTTTGGACTCCACTTTAAGTGCCTTAGTGTGATTTACATTAGTTTTTAGGAGAAACGGTAAAAACCATTACACTATGGTCAAGGGACTTAAGTTGCTTGCATACCTCGAGCAGTAATGCTTGATGGAGCCATTCATTAATTCATTTTTTTTCATATTGGAAGAGTGTTGCTGAATCTTAGCTGGTTAACCCATGTACATATCTTCATTGCTGAATATAACTAGTTAATCTATTTACATATCTTCATCATTATATTTGTTTTAAAAAGGAAAGTGCTTGTTGAATGGAACAGAAATAGAGAGGAGAATGGTACAGTATTTCTCTCCTTATCAGCTAGTAAAGGTAATTAGGTTGGATTACAAACGTAGTTTTAGTATATCATAAAAAGGAATTGCAGTGATCTGTATTGTACATACTTGCATCCAAGACACCAGGATTAATTTCAGGAAAGTAATTTATCTAAGCTTTGTTTAACCTTGAGAACTGCAACTTAACTCCACATGTGATTTTGTAGATATATTTGTAGTAAATTATTTGTGTACTGTATTGTAGTTTGTTCAGAATTTTTAAATCATAGCAATTGAAGGGTAAGGAGTTTGCTAAAAACTGTGCACAGGTTGTGTTTGAAAGCTGAACAGATGACCTTATGCTTAAGTAGTAGTTAAACAAGGCAATTAAGAACTCATTTTCTCAGAGCAATAGACTCAAATGTCATGAGGTTACAAGTTCTGATGATGATTGATGTCTGGAGTGAGCAACTGAATTGAATGTAATGGTAATAAGGTTTACGGCAGATAGAAAGTGTTTGGAATTTAACTATTTATTTCAGTTTGACCATTGTTGTATAGGTCTTTTCAGTTAAAAATTGAGTTTTAATTAGTCTATAGAGTACTTGTTGTAGACATAATCAGTTATGTGCGAGGAGTATCATATATCAGGCAGGCTTTTGATGATTTTGTACTGTATAGTTTACCTTTTCTCTCTCTCTCTCTCTCTCTCTCTCTCTCTCTCTCTCTCTCTCTCTCTCTCTCTCTCTCTCTCTCTCTCTCTCTCTCTCTTGAGTTGTTGAAATGATGTCATCCGTGATTCTTATCTGCTGTATTCTCTTTTTCCAGGTATTCCCCAAGGAGGAAAGGTAAGTGACAATCAGTACTTGACAGATGTGCCAACAGTACTCCAAGGTTTAGATTTTGCGTTAGGAAATTTGATCGTATTTTGAATGTTGAATTCTTTTATATATTGATTTGCATGACTATTGTTTGACACATGTTGTCCCCATGACATAACAAAGCTGTTGAGATTGTAGTAGGCAAACGTCTTTTTAGTTCCCCTTAATAAAACGTTTAGTTTTAGGAAGAGAAAATAAAAAAAAATTATTGCGATAAATCAACTTTCAAACAGACTCCATGTTGTTACGCGTTCTGAGCAGTTCTGGAACAAAATGTGGTATCTCTGAGTGTAGTCTTGAGTGCTCAATCTTATGAGATGCATGTCTTAAGGTTTTGTAACCTGTGGGTATACAGTTATCCGTTGGTATTGTATTTATTTCTGCTCTTGTTTAGATGCATGTATATACAGAAGTGCATACGTTACCACGGCACATTTTCGTCGTGCATTTCCGATGTTTGTACTGCTTTTTTTTTTTTTTTTTAAGATGAAAATGCTATATATAGTTCATCAGACTTGAATTTCAGTGGGAGAGATTTGGCTTGTACAACACGATTGCCAAAATTATCGTCGTCGTCTTTGTGCAAGTACGTAAATGTGTAGTAACAACAGTTCATGGAAAATTCCCAATAATGGAAACTATTACAGAGTGAGAAGTTGGAATAATAGGAAGAGAGGCGGAGTTCATTGCTGCTTTCCTATATAATACCAGCAGCGACGTAAAGATCTTGAAAGAAGACGAGAAGAAATATTGACAACAAAACCAGCAATTTCACAGCTGTTTTGTGCTGCCACTAATATGGACTAACTGAACCGACCTGTCTTGTATAAGGCACGTCCACCGGACAATAGAAGACGTCGTCTTTGATCATTAAAATGGACATTTGACCATTCTCCCGTGAAATGAAAGCGGCTTGATTCTCTGAAGACAAGAAAGTCACTCTGGGATCTAGTTACGAAGGAAAGTGACATTCTTTTCGTGGGAAGCAAATCGCAACGTCATTTTCGTGTAGGCCTAAGCGATTACTCCCTTCACGGACGGACGGGAATTACGCAGCAAAGAAAAATAATAATTTTCATCACGGTACAGGTAAGGTCTGCATCTTCAGTATTGTCTATATATCGAATGTTTTGCAGTTATATGAATTATCTGTGTACGTTCAAAATCAAAGCATTAGATGAGCACAATTGACATTTAACCAGTGGGTGAGAAAAGTGTTCAATGCGTGTTGTATTTTTTTCGAAATATTGATTATATTGTGTAGTTTCTGATTTTTTTTGTCAGTGCTTGCAAGCACAAGTCTTTATCCCCTAATTACGGTTATGGAAATTTGTTCCAGGTGGTTTATTGCCTTCGTTTTAGCCACTTCCTTTTCATTACGCACACGCTAATTATTTTTGACATTCAAGATAATTTGTATTTATTTATTCACATATTTGTTAACGTATGTTTTAAAGTCTGTGATAAAGAATTTTGCAAGATCATCGTCTCTTGTTGCTGTAGTGAGACCGCGTAATCCCTGCAGGTATATATATTCTTTTAATCCTTTTAATGTGAATGGAAATTACATTTATGTTACGCTGATATAGAGTATGGTCAGAATTATGGGTTGGTGGGCTATATTTCATGAGGAATATTTACTTGTTGAAGGGAGCAGATTACCCGTTCTATGGAGTAGTGTTCTGTTTCGGTGAGAATAATATGAAGGCGAGGTGGACGGGGAAGGAACATGGTCGGTGTAATGCCAAATTACGTAAATCGATCAATCATACCCATGCATGATGTACTTATAGGAATGAAACCCATTTTCGTGTTTACATAGATTTTATTATTACCTAAATCGTGACGTTTACGTTACGATTTTTTTAAATTACTTTTTTTCTTTAAAATTTGGAAAGTGCATTACATTCTTTTCAGTGTAAATCCTTTCAAAGAATGTTAGTATGTCGATATTGTTAAAAATTAGATAATAAACCGTTTACGAAGTCAGCCATCTTTCGGTTCTTGTCAAATCATTGACAAGGAGAAGCCGTCGACAGGGATGCGCAGACCCTCTTGATAGGATCCCATCTCATTGCGTCGCTGCAGCTGAAGCTGGAAAGATAGAAGAAGAAGAAAATTAGATTAAAGAATAATAAATGGAAACTCAAGCTCTAACATTATGACTGTATTTGATAGTACTTCTGGTGAAGTGGGGTTAAGACCTTTGAATAAATGACTGTTATATGGATTATTTGGGTTAATCACGAAAAATTGGGAATAAGACTTGAACATAAGTGATTGTGGAAGGTTGGGATTGTGATAGTAAGTTGATATTTTAGTGTCCTCAGTAAATGAGGTATAAGACTCTTCAATGAGTGATTATGGGAATTATGTTCATATAGCGGCAATAAGTTCATTCATATTGTACTCAATGGATGGGGGTATAATGTTGCATAGGTGATTGGCAGTGAATAAATATTCAGTATAATATTGATGCTTTTTGTATCGTTAGAAATGGTCAAGTTGTATCTCTATACTGATATAATTGAATTCGTATTGCAATTAATTTTTGTCTTTTGTAATATTGCCAATCAGTAAATACTTATTAACTTGAGGTTAAAAAAAATTGGAAATTAAATTATTGAATTAATTTTTGTTTAATTTTCTTTATATTAGTTATTTGGCCATTTTGAATTCCGGATAGAAATTGAAAGTCTTACCTGTATTTATAATATTTGACGTGACCGTTGCCGAAGTTGACTGGATTACACACGTGGTACTGTTGGCAGTTACTCTCGACGTCGGAATAATAGCCAAACTCTTTTCCATCACAGCTGAAACGGCCGCCTTGCTCTGTCTTTGTCTGGCTTGGTGATACCTGTGGTGGCTGAGAGATTCTAGTAACAGGATTTGGCTTATTCTCCCCTGCAACGCTTGATACCACTGTATCTTGTGCATTGGCAACCCTCTGTCCAGCTGTGGAAGATGGTGATTCGGGTCTTGCTACCGTAGGAGAGACAACAACAGGCGCTTTGGCTTCTGTAGTTAGAGCTGCCTGAACTGGGGCCTTGCGCGTCGCAGCCAGTCCAGGGAACACCTTGTGGATGCTCGGCACGGCGTCCGCAACCCTCGCTGTCTTGGGTTCCACCTCGACGATCGTCTTGTCGGAAGTCTCTGGGTTCTTCTTGACGAGGAAGACCCTGTTGTCCAGGTTTTTCTTGGGTTTGGGTGCCTTGTCCTTCTGGAAGTGCCGGTTGAGGTAAAAACCGGGTTCTGGAGTCGCTGGCTCGGCTACGACCCAGTACCGGCCCTGGGAATCGACTACTTGGCGGACGTTCTCTTGTTCAGAGGTTCCATCTGACGATCTCGGGCTGTTTTGGAATTGTCTGTTGAGGTAGTAGCCTTCTTCGTGCGCCGGCAGCGACGCGATTTCAAATTGTCTCGGACTGGACTGTCCAGCTGCCAAGCAGCATCCCAGCAGGGTCACTGGAATGTAGATGATTGTGGTGAATGATTAACTATTGCAACAAACATATTTGTAAATTATTATCAATAATATATATTACATACTCAGCACAGGCACCCATATGCAGACATTATGTATATTATATATACATATGGTTATATGTGTGTGTGACATTCAATTCTTGTAAACCCCATATTGGCTAATTGTAGTGATTTTAACTCTACTGTTCTGTATGGAATCTTGCGATGAGATATGCTATCAGAATAAGAAAATTAAAAACGTGAGCAAGCAGTGCTTCAACAAAATGTGTATCCCACATGTAAAACTAGTCATATTCTCTCTCTCTCTCTCTCTCTCTCTCTCTCTCTCTCTCTCTCTCTCTCTCTCTCTCTCTCTCTCTCTCTCCAGTTTTCCTCGTTCTGTTAGCGACGATGGTCTCTAAAGACCTTTGCGTGGGCAGCAGCCGGCTGTTTTTGTATGGAGAGAGAGAGAGAGAGAGAGAGAGAGAGAGGGGGGGGGGGGGGGGGAGATGATCAACAAAGGGCTAACATTGGCACGAGGGAACTCATGTCCCATTGACCAAAAGGTTAGATGGGAACTTGGTATGTAGTAGGTGGTAAAACAGGAAGACTATTTATTATTTATTTATTTTTTTTTTTCACATTTTTTTTATACAGGCCTTTCTTGTAACTTGTTACCTAAAAGTGAGACAGATTTTTTTAAGTGTGTAAGCTGTCAGCATTATTATTATTATTATTATTATTATTATTATTATTATTATTATTATTATTATTATTATTATTATTTTATTATTATTATTATTATTATTACTCGAATATAGATTTAATTACGAATTGTCTTTTTATAAGCATAATCATATCTTTAACTTGGGAAAACAAAACCACAATTTGGCTCGACTGGAATTTTGGGAACATTTTCCTCGTACGCGAGGCTCCAGGTAAAAAAAAAAAAAAAAAAAAATATACGTCAGATGACTAGCGTAGTGGCCCGGGTCACCTTTTTTGTGGGGATGGGAGTGGGGGACCTCCCTCTCTCTCTCTCTCTCTCTCTCTCTCTCTCTCTCTCTCCTCTCTCTCTCTCTCGTTTATTCTGTATATCCTTTTCCTTCCTCTCTCTCTCTCTCTCTCTTTCGTCAATCCTCCTGCCATCACGAGAACGGGATCCTTAGTGCTTAATTAAGATATATATCACGAAGGTGATGATTAGTCCCCTAGAGATAAATTAGACCGTCACCCTTTAGGGCACGTATAGGTATAGGTTACAATTTCAAGGTCAACGGGAATTGGGGAGGGGTTAAGTAGGCAGGTTTCTTTAATTCTCTTCTGGTTTTGTGTGTGTGTGTGTGTGTTTTTTTGTTTCTCTCCTTTTCGCAGTTTGCATTCTGGTTTTTGGAACTTATATTAGAAGTTACCGAACCTTTAGGCTTGTTCCATCTGATTTTTCTCATTATTATTATTATTATTATTATTATTATTAGTTATTATTATTATTATTATTATTATTCAAAAGATGATCCCTTGGAATTTATATCAGAAGTAAGTGGGCCCTTCAGGTATGTTCCATTTGATTTTTCTTTTATTATTATTATTATTATTATTATTATTATTATTATTATTATTATTTTATTATTATTATTATTATCATTATCATCATCATCATCATCATCATCATCATTCAGTACATGAAACCTAATCATATGGAACAAGCCCACAGGGGCCACTGACTTGAAATTCAAGCTTCCAAAGAATATGGTGTTCATTAGGAAGAATTAACTGAAGTCAGTAGGAAATGCAAAAAGAAGAGATCGGTTATTAGAAAAAAAATAAGTTAACAAATGAAAGGTTGTGGGAAATGAATAATAATAATATGATAGTAATAATGCCTTTTTATATATTTAGTGTTGTTAATGGTCATATAATGGGAATTCTTCACTTACAACTGTATTCTAAGTGGATGCTTTATAACCCAGTACGGAATTAGTGCGTGAGGTGCACTGTAGGCATTACTCAAGCTTCGTTGCAACTTCCCTTCGCCCCTTATAGCTGCAACCCCCTTTCATTCCTTTTACTCATCTCCATTCATATTCCTCATCCGTCCTACGTTCCCACCTTCTAACACTTTTTTTTTTTTTCTTCAACACTTTCAGCTCTTTATGAACTCGCAGGTCCCAGCGCTTGGCTTTTGGCGTAAATTTCATAATCCAGTTCCTGTATTATGTTCTAAAGTTATCAGCCATCTGTTGCTACCTAATTCCTTCCATGTAGCTCCAGATCCAGTGAGCGTGAAATCAATTAAACCAGCTATGTTGAGGCAAGGTTCTTTTCGTCGTGGTATTCAGCAAATTTAATCACTTTTATGATCGTCTGTTGTTATTGGCTTCAGATCATTTCAGAGCTGCATGATGGAGTCCGGGTGTTTTCGAGACTTGATTAGTTTTTTTTATGTAAAATAGTTCAAGTAATGGAATCTACATCGTTATGAAGAGCATTTGCATCTCGTCGCATTCAAGTTATCTTTTTGATTTTAAATCCATGGAACAATTAATGTTTGTATACGATGCGACTTGAGAAGTATATATGCAGTGTTATCCGTCCCCTTGTATTTTGATTAAAATTAGTAGAAATTATTTCAAGTGAAACCAAGCTCTAGGAGTAATTAATGTTTATGGACGATACGATTTGAGAATTGTGCGATGTTACCTTTCCTGTTTGTTATTATTTTTTAAAAGCCAATATACATGATTTAAAATGTAACTATTTGAATTCAAGTTCCATCCGCAATGAATGTTTATATTCGATAATACTTGAAAAGTGTGCCATGCTACCTGTCATATTATAAAAATCAACATATATAGTTTTCTGAGAGGTAATCATGTCTCAAAGTTCTAAAGCTAGTTCGGACTACATACACTTTTACTAAAGCCTTGGAATGCACTAAAGGGTTTTTTTGTTTTTTCCTTGTGGCTAGGTTGGGTTAGCCTTGGAGAAGAAGGAAAGGTCAGAGAATGATCAGATTTGCAACAAGATGAACTAGTTTTTTTCCCTCTCCCGAAAAGGCACCAGTGGGTATAAAAATGGCTTCCAACCTTGAGCATAGGGACGTCAAGAGCTGCTTATTATTTTTTTGGTGGGGTATTGAGTCTAGCAGAGCATAAACAGGACAGATCCGTACGTATATGAACAAAGGCTGAAAAATTTTCTCTCTCTCTCTCTCTCTCTCTCTCTTCTCTCTCTCTCTCTCTCTCCTCGGAATTATACAGTGCCTTTTGACCTTAGAAATAAAATTATAACAAATTCTTTGCAATGTGATTTTGTATACTATAGAATTTGATTCTGAATTCACGAAGTGTGGGCTTGTTTAGTTTGAGCTTTTTTTTTTTTTTTTTTTTTTTTTTTTTTTTTTTTTTTTTAAGAAGTTACCAAGTTTTTCTTTGCCTTATGATTTACTGTTAGTAGTCACTTGCCACTGAACCTCTTGTGTCTTCTGTCTCTCTCTCACACACACACACACACGTATTGTATGTATATGTGGCACATATATATGTCTTTGTGTCTTTGTGTGTACGAGTAGATACATTTGCAAGTGTTTTGCGTTACCTTTTAGTGCTGGAACAATATCAGGAAATTTTCTGTGATTTCAAATCAAATGCACATTTATTCCCATAATCACTATTATGTTTGCCCATCAACTAACATTAAGGGCTGTTATGTACCATTCTTGTTCCAGATGTTTGTGAAGGGACGTTAATTCCCCCTGGATTAAGATTCAGAGTCGCCCTGTATAACATTTTGATTATATTCAGAAATACGTAAAATTGTTTTAAAACCTCTGCTGATCAGCTGGAGTTGGATGGAAGGTCAGTGATGATAGATGGCATTTTAATACGCGTCAATAGAGGAAGGTTTGGAGACGTATGTCAAAGGTATACGGGTCGTTTATTGAAAGGGCGTAGATGATTTATATCACCCTACCTGTCATCGAAGTATTTCTCAATCAACTTCTGGGTTAAGTGGAAGATTTTTTATTTATTTATTTAATTTTTTTTTTTTTGTGTGGGTGAGTGGGGGGGGGTTGCCACATCGGCGAGAACGGTCCGTGATCTGGAACGTGTTAAGAGAGAGAGAGAGAGAGAGAGAGAGAGAGAGAGAGAGAGAGAGAGACTGGAACCACTGAGTGAGAGGGACAGGTATATGCGGACCTCTCTCGTGAAAGGGAGTGGATGGCGTGTAAAGCTCTCTGAGCAAGGGCATATGCGCAATATTATGACTGAAATTCCTTTCATATATGATTAGTATGTTTAGGGAGCGCCATTGTTGGGAAGTGCGTCTGGTGCAGTTTGTTCAAGTTTCCACAGACTCTCTTTGATATTAGTTTTTATTATTATATAATTTATGGATGTGGACGGTATTGAATACATAAAATTTCTTTGATATTAGTTTAATATTATTATTTAGGTTATGGATGTGGAAGGTATTGAATACATAAAATTTCTTTGATATTAGTTTAATATTATTATTTAGGTTATGGATGTGGACGGTATTAAATATTTGGAATTTCTATGATATTACTTTAGTATTATTTAGGGTTTGGATGTGGACGGTATTATAATTACATAGAATTTCTTTGATGTTTGTTTCATTATTATCTAGATTATATGGATGTGGACGGTATTAAATGAATATTTCTTTACCTTAAAAGCATAGGTATGAATCATAGCGAATCATAGATAAATATTTCAATGTACATTCTTCTTTTTGCTTCTGAAGTAATGAAGTTCCTCTACTTGTTTTTGAGGGTTTAGAATGATGCTTCAAGTTACCAAAAGCATGCACCCATACAAAGCCGGAGTTATTAAGGTATTGAATAGCTTTTACTAGTTCCTTAGTGATCTGTAAAACTAGTTATGATTAATTAAGAAGTGAGTTGGAGATGCAGCCTTATACATAAAACGAAATAAAGACTTCTAAATAAAATAAATATTCCATGAAGAATGTGCATGCAATTTACACTAAATGATGTAAATTCTTGAGAGAGAGAGAGAGAGAGAGAGAGAGAGAGAGAGCATCATGAACCGTGACGAGAGAGAGGTGATTCTCTAATCCTCTCCACTCTGCCAAAGTGTGTTGTCAGGTTACCAAATACCAGTTGCTCTATACCGTGACTCTCTCTCTCTCTCTCTCACCAAGCTAGGTTGATAAGCGCCATCTCACAGCATGCAATGACGAAACGTGTTGATACCCTCTCCTTTCTCTCCAACCACCCCCCCACCCCCCCTCCCCCCACCCCCCTCCCCCCCCCACCATCCCATCCCTTCCCACATACACATACGCAGGGCGTGGCAAGGTAACCAAGTAACTAGCTAGGTAAGGGAAATGAATTCCTTGGTTAAAAATGGAGGAAAGCTGTTCACCTCGAATCTTAAAGACTTTTTTTTTTTCTTTCTTTCTTTTTACGTTGTATGGAGGGCACCTGCTTTCATTACTTTCTTATATCAGTTAAATGCTATTGGGTGTGGCATTTCTAATCGTCGATGGATTAGGCAGTAGTTTTGATGGATTTCGTTAGTGAAATTCGTTTACTATATTTCAACTAGATGCCTGGACAGCTTAGATGTTTATTGTAGAAACCGTCAGTATTACGAGTTTTATCTTTTATATTCATTAACTGCCGGTTGTCTAGAAGACAAGTTATTTTAACCGTATGTTTTAATATATAAAAAAATAATAACTTCAATTCTCATGTTGAAATACGATAAAAATTTTGTAGGTCGAATTTTTACATTTTTGTGTACAGTTGGGAATCTAAAGGTAAATAGAAGTGATAAAACATGACTTTGGCTTTTTACCGCCCGGCATTAAGATATATAGGATTGTATTTTAGCTTTTTGCAGATATAAGCATCTTAAGGGCGGTTATTGTTAAAGTTATATTCATGGTGATTTATTTTTCAATACGTACAGAATGAAAAAAAAACTAAAACAGATGCACGAAAAAAACCCTGTACAATGTGACCTAAATATCTGAGTGTTGTTGCTAGGTCAGGAGGTCAAAGAGTAGATCGGGGGGAAAAGTAGAAATACCATATGTAAGGTCAGTAGGACCAACTATACTTTGGCTGACCCCCCATCTCTGCCCCGTGGTAAGGGCTATATAGTGGACATCTTTTCTTAAAAGGCTTGTAGAATGTGGCTTGACCTTTTGGATGTGTAGTGAGGGAGCTGTTTTTATATTGTAAAGGTGTTCAAGATGTCGTCTGGTACCTGTTCTAACAATCAGATTGTTGTCACTTTGAAACCTGTATGGGGATAGTGCCGTCAGTGCACCTCACGTGGTGCGATTTAGGCATTACTTACGGTTCTTTCCAGCGTCCCACTTTCATTCCTTTTACTGCACCACAGTTCATATTCTCTTCAATCATTCTTTCTACCTTATCCCAATAATTGTTGTAACACCATTTTTAGTTTACACTGAATAATTTCTTTTACTTGAAGAGCTTTTTATTATATTGTAACGCAATCTTGTAATTTTTGTTCGATTATATTGTTGGGCATATAGCATTCTTAATTGTTCCAATAAGCAGGTACAAGTAATTTATTTAGCTTATTCAAGTACCTTTCAGTATATTGGAATCAATTAGATATAGTAGTTCTAGCAGTCATGTTGAATGTACATTGCATTGCATTGTGATAATATAATGTTTTAAAAATGAGATTATTGTATTTGTAACTCAAACATGCAAAATGTGTGGTTAAATATATTTCTTAAATAAGTTTGTATAGATAATAAGTATTTTGCGAATTTGATTATGAATCTTGAACTTAATCATTCTGGTAATAATTCACTGATACAGTCTCTTCAAGTTCGGAGTAGTACTTAACAACAGAATATATATATATCTATATATATATATATATATATATATATATCGATATATATAATATATAGTATATATATAATACAGGAAATAGACATCCATAATTATTGTACAGGACTGTACCATGCTACGTGAGTTGTCATAATAATTAATATGTAGGATTATGCAGATACTCGTGATTTTATTTATCATAATGAAGGATTATTCCCACATCCCTAAATTTCCTGTAGAACAATAATTAACAATATAATAAGTTTTTGTATTTGATCTCAAGAAACTTTAATGACGGAATAATAAGGCTAAGTATTTATTTGTTGACGTTAAAGTTTTTAGTACTCGATCTTGGTAACAGTTTCTTGCAGTGGAATTTTATCGTGACTTAAAAAAAAAGGAAGATTTAAAATCAATCCATTCAATGAGGTCAGTACATTTTTAAACGTAATTACACTTATTTAATGGAAGCTTAAAGTACTAACACTGAAAAGCCTGAGCAATCACAACGCTTATTTTAGAGATAAAAAAACACAATCATATCACATGAGAGAGTTAGTAATTTTTAACTTAATACATACACTTATATTTAATGGAAGTTTAAAGTACTAACACTGGAAAGCCTTAGCAATCACAACGCTTATTTTAGAAAATGACAAATACCACGGAAGATAAAAAAATAAAAATCGTTAATTTTAGAACGTTATCAATAAGCGATCACTGGAGAAATCACAGCCAGTACAATGAAAATAGCAATAAAAATCACAAGAAATTAAAACCACGTAAGTTAAGATTTTAGAGCCTTGCAAATCACGAAAGAATCCCAGCTAGTGTGAAGAAATAACAGTGGAAATTAGAAGATATCAAAATTAAAAGGTAATTGCAGCAGAAATCACAGTCATTACGAAGCACTAACAGTAGAAATCACAAGATGCAAAACTAAAAAGTAATTGCAGAAGTAATCACAGTCATTATGAAGTCCTAACAGTAGAAATCACAAGATAGCAGAACTAAAAGGTAATTGTGGAAGAAGTCACAGCCATTATGAAAACCTAGCAGTGGAAATCATAAGAAATCGAAGCCCAACAGAATTAAGGTTAAGAATGGTTCCCGTCTTACTGAGCAAAGTCGACTGTCCATCCTCGTCGAGTTCTGAGAGCGATCTGACGTCTGCCCTCACGGGACGGTCCCTTTTTCATCGACCAGACCAGACCAGACTGCAGTCTTGCCCCAAGGTTATAATATGGGATGCCAGCTAATCTCCCGCAACGCTATACCACGTCTCCGATTGGTTGGTTGTTTTTTTGTAAGCTTTATGGGCAAGAATACCCTATTATCTCTTTGTTTACATGCCAGGTGACGTTCGAGTTTTTTTGAGGGGGACAATCCTAGCAGTGGTTTTGGAACTAGAAAAGGACTCGTTTCCTTATTTGCGTCTTTCGTTAACTGATCCAAGAGTGAAACATAGTTTCGTTGGGGCGTTTGAACCTTTTCCGCGTAAAAGCTTCGTGAACCAATCGAGGAAAATAGTTTTTTTTATTTTTTTTTTTACTTTTTATTTTATTTTATTTTTTTTTTTGTTCACTGGCATCTAGTCAGGTAATGAGTGGCCTCTTGGTTCTTTCGCTTCCCGGTTTTCTGACGCAGTTATTAATGTTAACGTCTCTCTCTCTCTCTCTCTCTCTCTCTCTCTCTCTCTCTCTCTCTCTCTCTCTCTCTCTCTCTCTCAGGGTAACGGGAATTATATCGATAAAATATTCTCACTGTATCAAAGTATGACTAAATTTATCAGTGGGAGGATTCCTTCTCTCTCTCTCTCTCTCTCTCTCTCTCTCTCTCTCTCTCTCCTCCCCGTAGAAGATGAATCGAAGTTGACCTTTTCCACTGGTAGGGTTACAGTTCCAAAGACCGAAAAACCTGTTCCACAACTAAATAAAAACTTAGGAATTTTAGCATCAAAATCAAATAGGATGATGACACGGCTTTCACGTAATTAACCCAGGTCGTCTTCAGGTTGAAAGGCAGTCAACAAAGATGCGTTCTAGTTTTTATAAGGGGTTACTTGATTACCCTCATGAGATACGTACAGCAGCCTTTGATATTTGTGATAATTTACCTATTGCTTAAATGCTAAAGTCATGGTTTTTGTGTAAATAGTTCTCGCTTGTTCGCTTCGTTGCAATTCTTGATATTTTTTTCCGTTTTCTGTCAATATTCGGGTTTTCTATTCTTGTTCTGGTGAGGCTTGCTATTGATGCGTTCCAAATGGATATTTATTTGTTTTTAATAATCGTAATAATAATTTATTTCGTTTAGAGCACCCAAGAACGTTAGCACAAGGCGTTGTTTAGCAGTTAATACTTTTTCTATACTTAAAAGCATTTTACTACCATGTATTGATGCTAAATTGAAGCCAGGTATAATGTTTGTACTGTAAAGTGATGTCACTTATCCCTGATCATTAGCGATGTCTTTCGTCATAGATCTTGGTGGCTGTTTTGTGGGATGTTTGTCGGTAAGATGTTGAACGTTGCCTGGGAATAATGTAATTGCTAAAGCATCAGTGTTTGGTGACGTCAGAGGAGGACGAATATTTTCTGTTTGAGAGAGAGAGAGAGAATTTCTTGCTAAAATACTAGTGTCTTTTTTTAGTTTTTAAACAGGTTATGGTCTTGGAATCTGTAACTTTATCAGTGAAAAATGTCACCTTCAAATTATACGGAGCATAAATGACTGAACTGCCAATTAATCGGATTCTAGTAGTTGGTTGCCAAGCCTCGTTAAGGTAGCAGATGTATCATCAGTTTTTTTTTTCTTTTTTTTGCGACTAATTAATTAGGCCTCTTATTTGTGGTTACATTTACATCACTCCCCTTCAGTCAACACGTTGCATAACACAACTGGGGAGATGTCACGGATATCGAGTTGCTTTTAATCAATCTTTGTGGCTTCCGTTATTATAAAAATGCTCTACTTCTGGTATCAGATTGGAAAAAACCATTAGTTTGGGGGTAGGATTACAACTTATCAAGTTCGTGTTTGACGAGAGACGGAATGTTCACTTTATGCCCCTTCAAATGCTGTTAGTATCTTTGGGATTTTGTGATTTATTTCTATAATATAATACATCCAAGAGGATTTATTTCATTCTCTGCTTCTGTAGAATTCTTTAAATTGCTCTCTTTAGTTCCATACGTAGTGAAGGCTTCAGAACGAATTGCTCTTAATGTGCTGTTAGTATCTTTGCGATTGTGGGATTTATTTCTATAATATCAGACATTAAGAGGATTCATTTCATTCTCTGCTTCTGTTGAATTCTTTAAAATTTCGGCTTTAGTTCCATACTAGGTTAAGGCTCCAGAACTAAATTATGTCCTGTCTGCGTAATTGTTCTTTGAATTGAAAGCGAATGGACTCCTGGGCCATAGTGCCCAAATTCCACATAGATTTCATTCCCTCATCTTCTTAAGTCATTTCAAAAGGTTTTTGTTTTGGCGTGTATACGCATTGGTGATACCACCATCAGACCACAAATGGTGTAAGACCATGAGCAACCCAAGTATCTTACCAAATTTTAAAAGGTATTTATGTTAATACGATTTTGGGGACATATCCCGTAAGTTACCTCGTTTGGGCAGGATTTAATTTGAAATTGTAGTCGTCCTTAATCATCAGCACACTTCCACATTTCGTTATGAGTTAAGTGCCGTACATTTCGTGTTCTTGTTATTTCCCCCTCCGTGGGGGATGGGGGCGAATGCTGTCAGTACACCTCATGCGGTACACTGTAGGCATTACCCGAATGTTCTTTGTAGCGTTCCTTAGTCCCCTAGCTGCAGCCCTTTTCATTTTTTTTTTTTTTTTCTTTGCGCTGTACCTCCATTCATATTTATTTCTTTCATCTTACTTTCCACCCCCTCCTAAAAGTAGTTTCATAGTGCAGCTGCTTAGTTTTCCTTTAGAAACTGAATGACCTCATAGGTCCCAGCACTTGGCCTTTGGCTAACAATGGCTAAAACTTATTATGCTTAGTATTTCCCTTAAAGTTTTTCCCGTAAATAGCAGAACTGATTTTTACGATTATTTGTTAAGTGTTGGGGCAGAGTTTAGGAAATGTCTTCCTTTGCATCCTCGCAGTTTTGTCAGCTCTAATGGAGATTTCAAGGTAGATTAGGCAACACACTACCGCATCTGATCCGTTGACCGCAGCCACTACCACAAATGGCCGAGAATCGAACCTGCGACCACCGAGGTGAGAAGCAAACACCTAACCAACCACGCCACTGAGGCGCTATTGAAATGGGGCAATGTAGTAACTTCAGGTTGTGAAACAAGACAACCTGAATTGTGTAACAAACTTCAGGTTCTGAAACAGGACAACCTGAATTGTGCAACACAAACTTCAGGTACTGAAACAGAGCAATTTAGTAACTTCAGGTTGTGAAGCCGGACATTGTACAAATGAAAAGGCCCAGTCATTTTGAAGAGTATATTATTTTCGTTACAACTCATTACAAATCTTTGACAACTGCGATCATTCTCTCAACGTCTCTCACCCAATTCCTGGCGTTAGTTTCGTTGCCTCCACGCTGGTAGATGGCGCACAAGTCAAAAGCGCAAGTTTCTGTCAATAGGAAACTTTCAATCAGCAGTGTGAACTTCGTGTTAATATAAATTTAGAAAAAAAGGTTTGTAAAGTTTAGGGACTATAAATTTAGATAAAGCGTCTTTTAATTAATATAATTAGATAAAGCGTCTTTTAATTAATATAAATTTAGAAAAAGCGTGTTTTTGTAATGTTTAGTTAATATACATTTAGTAGAAAGGTTTTTCTAACTTTTAGTTAATATAAATTTAGAAAAAAAAACATTCTTTTTTTTTTTTTTGCTAATTTTTAACACCTCTACAGAAGTCAATTCTTTGGAACAAAAAACTACATTAGAAAGCTGGAATGGAAGAATGAATTCCAATGAATTAAAAATTCCAATTAATTAAAAAAAAATTTTTTTAACTGCCTCAAATTCGATCGCAATAATGAACGAGTTTATAGATTGAGAATTGACACCATAGTTTGTCATGATCAGGTTACAATATGTTTTAAAAACTTACTCCCCTCTCAGTAAAAACATTCTTGTAAACTTAACACCATTTTTATTTAAACCTAAACTTCCACAACCACACCTCCCAGCTAAAATTTAAACCTACGCCCCTTTCAGAAAAAAGCCAAACAGCTTTCATTGAAAACTTGAACCACTTTCACTAAAACCTCCACTCCTTTCATTGAAAACGTTGAAACACCAAAAACATACATACCCATTTCATAAAATAAAACCTAAACCCGCCATTATCATAAAAACACAACCCTCCCTTTCATAAATACCTACACATCGCTTATATAAAAACTTGCACACCTCATAAAAACCTATCCCCCCCCCCCCTTCCATAAAAACCTACACATCACTTTTATAAAAACCTTCACATCCCTCCCATAAAAACCTACACACCCCTATCATATTACTGCATGTGGTTTTTGGAAACAGTCACATCCTTACCCATGTAATGGTCGAAGTCCTTCGTGCCCTGGAGATGCTTCAGGGGTTCCCTACACAATGCCTCGAAGTACCTCCTTCGTTCAGGAGCTGCCCGACAGGGGTCGACCTAGAAAGAAAGTATATTATAGAAGGCCAAAAGGCTCGGTTAGGGAAATGTAAGTTGGAGAAGATGGACAGCTAGGCGTGACTCCAAAAGGCTCTGTTGGGGGAATGTTAGAGGAGATGGACAGCTAGGCGTGAGAGTAAAAAGGAAGAAATAATACATGAGGAAGGCTTCAGGAAGCATTTTAAATTGATGTTTACAGTACGCCTCAAGTGGGAAGTGACATTATTGGTAGTGTCTTAAATAATCCGGATATTTCACAAGTTACTTTTACCAGTAGTTAAATTATTTCAAATGGCGTTCAAATTTATGTAGAATAATAATTGTTAAGGATCTATGTATTGAGTTACATAAATTTTGTTACCACAATCACTAGTAAAACCAAACTTTTCATCAACGCTGATTCTACGAAAAATTACTAACTACGAAATACATAATTGAACGTAAACCGTTTGTGACATATCAGATACAATAAGAGTTATTAAACTATTTGGAAGAGGATTTAATAATATCCTTTATTTCGGTTCAGGGCCATATACAAAGAATATACAAAATACAGAGTAACATACACAATCTAGATATATGAGTCAACATGATAGGAAAAATTAGTAATCGACACTTGTCCACAAAATAGCTGAGGTAGCATAAAAGATAGTAATCATAATACTGGTAAACGTAATAATATTGGTGAGAAAAAAAAATGCATTGTGAGTTATAACAGTTAGTGCACAGATTATATAACTTAAATTTCAACTAGAGACCTTAGGTGGTTACAGTAGTCAGGTCCAGAGGGCTAAATACATAAATTTAATGTATAAAAAAAAAACTAACTTGATAGTAATCACAGAAATAATGAAAAAATAAAATATCAGCAATAAATATAATGACAAAATCTGCAGATGACATCTTGCTAATACAGAGATTAAGTCCCTTAGGGGACAAAGGCCTCATTTTCCCATCTTTCCCACAATTTAGATCTTCTTGCTTCACTCCTTAGGATGCTTTGTGTGAGCGAGTTGCCGCTGTTTCTCACTCGGGTTGCCAGGCTGGACATTGTTCGCCTTACAATGATTTTTAAATTGTCTAGGTGGTTTTCTAAGAACATCTGTGTGGCGGAGTGGTAGCGTGGAGTGTTTGCGAGGCGTCTCAGAATGTCATTGTGCACAACAGTGATACGTCTCATGGTCTCTCGGGTATAGTTCGTCCAGAGGGAACACCCATAGATACTGTAGCAGTACGAGCGGAAGAGCAGCAGTTTCAAGTCTCGGTGTGAGAAGGCAAACCTCCTTGCAATCATGTTGCCAGTTGCACATAGTTTACGGCGCCTCTGTTCAATGTCTGCCGTATCTTTTAGGTCGTCGGTAATAATGTGACCCAAATATGGAAATTTGCGCACAAATTCCAGCCGATGGTTTCCGAGGAAAATTTGTGGTTCTGCAATATGCTTAAGCGATCTCGGGAGCAGCGACATGCACTGGGTCTTGGTTTAGTTGTAGATTATATCAAATTCCTCTGCATATTGGCGGCAAGTGTCGATGAGTCGTTGGAGGCCATGCACTGATGGGGAAATGTAGATGCAGGTGTCGGTTGAGTGGTTTGCTTTAAACCCGAACTGGTTGTCAGTGGTGTGTAGAAAGGGGAGAAGTCTCACAAGAAGAACAGACAAGTATCTTCGATGCGATCGTTGTGAATTGCAATCGGCCGGTAGTTGCCAGGGTCAGCTGCATCCTTTAGCTTGTTTTTGATTAATGGTATCAAGTGAACTAAGAGTAGGGAGTCTGGAAGAAACTGGTGAATTATGCACGCATTGAATAAGGCAGCTAGCAAAATGTAAATTATCGGATGGCAGAATTTGAAAGCCTCTGCGGGAAGACCATCACAGCCGGGCGATTTATTATTAGGTATGCTGTTTATGGCATCGCTGATGTTACCTGACGTAATACGGTCTGCAAAATGAAATTGAATGTCATTAAGGAGGTTATCTACCTCGCTTCGGGAATCCTGATCATTTATGCAATTCAGGATATTGTTGAAGTGATCACCCCACATCCTTGCGATAGCCTCGTCTCCGACTGCTTCCCCTACTCTGTGATAGCTTTTTAGTTTTGGGATTTAAGGACTGGATATCTTTCCAAAGACGAGGGTAATCACCAGATTCTACGTTTCTAGACATTGCATCGGCTCTTAGTGTTTTTCATTTAACCTGCCAGTGCTTAAGAGCAAGTTTGAATTGCGCTCTCGCCTGCCTCATTAGTAATGCAGTGTCCTCTTCCCTCGGGCTGCCATTTTGCCTCCACAGTAAAAAAATTTCTCGTGAGTATGTATACAGATCCTTAACCAAGTCATTCCAACCAGGTATATTACGAGAATTACCTTGACGAAATCTATAGGCAGTCCTGCCCGAAGCAAGCATAGCGGAGATTATGTTCGAATAGAATTCATTCAGATCCCTCTTGTGGTGGTCATTTCTACATTTGTGGTTGGTACACAGTAAGGCGTCAGCCGGTTGAATTATTGACCGCAACCTGGTTTCCGTGGTCGCCCTAAAGTATCTGATTTTCTGTTGGTTTTTAAACTCCCAGTTAACCGCTGGTGGGCGGTCAGTTAGTGGGTTCACGGTAGGGAGGGATGGGGTACTGAATGACAGTTGTAATGGGATGTGATCGTAGCCCGTTGCAAGATCGTAGCGAATATTGCAGGTCATAATAGAATCATGAAGTTGTGGAGATGTGATGCAGTGGTCCAGCCAGGAGGTTGTAATTGCGTCCGCTCTATTATGTACATACGAGTAGGAGGGAGGGAGGGAGGAGCATTACATCGCTAATTTGGAGAGCATGATTTTGACAGAAGCGAGTAAGTTAATTATAAAATTGTTTTGTGGGGTGAGAATTAAGGTCCCCTATTATACAAATATGATCAGCAGGAGAATCTTGAATAATACTGTGTAACTCCCCTAGGATCATGCAGTAATGATCAAAATTATTGTTATTTTCCCATGGCATATAAACATTAATTATTAGGATTTTAGAGTTCCCTACTGTCACTTTAAGCCCCAGCAATCTGTCACTCCTGTAGGTCATCACCTTTATCATATTGTCTAACGATTTGTGCCACAGGAAAGAAAGTCCCCCTTTCGGATGACCGGCTATGATTTGATTTGTAACTTGCATCGATGAAGTCGAGAAGGTTCTGAAGTCTTCATGAATTGAATCGCAGATGGCAAGGTCATGAGGCCAGAGGAGCGTTTCTTGCAATGCAATGATGCCGTTGAAATTTTTGCAGAGCATGTTTAGGAGAGGAATGTTCCGCTTGAGGCCAAAAATATTCCAAGAGATTATGTTTAATGCATCCATGGCTACTCACGAAGATGGGAGATGAATGCGCTGATCATTTGGGTGGATGGGGGGTTATCCAGGGGGAGTGGACAGTCACTCGCCGTGGGCGGTTGGCTGGCACTTGCGGTGGAAATGACCCTGGTTGGAGTGACAGTAAGTTCCCCTGGGGGTGGTTGGTCCCGGATTAGGTTATATCTTGAAACTAATATATTAGGACCGAAATTCTCGCCTTTAAGAACGTCGAGGTGTTGAAATAGGCAGGTAATCCTGTAAGCCACTTTATGTTTACTTCTGCATGGGAGTTCGTGAGAGATAAGTGGGTCAGAGCCAGTGAGAAACTTGACTCTCTCCACTATGGCGTCTAGCGTCACCGATGAGCGCATATTGAATTGTTACGTGACATCTCTTCTCAGGTGTCGGGAGAGGTGAAACTCGAATGTTGGGCTCCGGTCCAGCGACCAAACGAGAGGTTCTTTTCTTTCTGCTTGTTTGTATCTGCCAGCCGCCAGACCCCTCAAGATCACTCATCTGCATCCACGAAGGGGGGTTGGCGGGGAGAGATAGGGTGGGGAGGATCACAAGGGCTGGTAATCATCACCGGAGGTTTATCTTCCACCGGAGGCACTGGGGAGGGAGGGGAGGTTGGGGGACCAACTGTCTCCTCAGAACGGCCTACAGGTGAAGGAGCCACTTCCGTGTTGCTGGGAGGCGAGGAAAAACTGGATGCCGCATTCATAGGAGTTTGGTGGCTATCTGTGCGATTGTCAATCGATCCCTGCACTCCTTTGATCGCATCCCAGATCCGTGTGAGATTATTTGTTTCCACCGTTTTAAGACTGTCTAGGGAATCCTGCAGTCCTTTGATCACGTCCCAGATTCTTGATAATTTATCATTTGTCTCCTCGATTTTTTCTGAGTTTTTTCCCATTATTTCTGAGAGGGATTTTGCTGTTTGGAAGGCATTTTCTGCCGTGTGGTACACCGCGGGTAGGCTTAGGTCAGCGGGCCCCTTTGGAGGCAGATTGTAAGGGTCATCTGCGTAGATTTCCACCGAGCAGGTCCTTAGCCACTTAGTGATATGATATTTTTTTTATTTAAAGGTTAATTTTATAAAAAAAAAAAAAAAAAATAACTACAAAATAGATCATTGAACGTCACCGTTTAACACAACCATTAAATCAAACTATTTGGAAGAGGAGTTTGATAAAAATTTTAACAAGTTCCCGAGAGCCTGGTAAATTATTTAGGAATAGGTTTGAGTAAGGAAGCTACTAAAAGTTCCTGTCAGTAGTGATGACTCATTTAAATAGAGAGAGAGACTTACCGTAGTTTCCTCAAAACATTCCGGACACCATACGTCGCATTGGAAGTCTGACTGCTCAGGTGCCTGGAAATGTTAATTTTCAGAATTAAGCTTTCAATTTGGATTTAAGTAAATCTCTTCATCCTTTAAAGTAATATCTTGAAGTGTATAGATTTTAAATAAAACAAAAGTATCCGGTATGCAAATGAACTTTAAAAAACCCACTTTGTATTCAAATGGAATTAACACTAATTATACTGCCGCAATTGTAGTCTTTTTATAATTAAATTCTGCCCGCTTTCTGTGCTAGGAATGGTAGCCCATTGCATTAAAGAGTACAATAATGATGTTATGGTATGGTGAGCAAGATTCAAAATGGTGAATCAGTGATTTGGAGAGATTTATAAAGTACCATTACTAATTTTACATAGAGTAAACTCTGCAAAATACTACCTTGGTTTATGAGTGAGAATGATATTTTTGAATGAGATACTACTGCAAACTGGGTTAAATCATTGCAAACGTCACATTACGTATGAATTAACTAACCAATTAGTTACTTCATACGTATATCGGTGCATGTTCTTAGTTTTGAGCAACTTTATTATTTTTTGAAAAATATTTTAACTTATTTCGGTCTAAAATCCAATAAACCCACAACTTTATTATTTTTTTTAAATATTTGTAACAACCTTTATTTCGGTCTTAAGATCCAATAAAGCCACATACTGTTTAAAAATGCTCCAAACAGACCCAAAATTAGTACCAAAATCCTATGATTAAAAGCCTAAAAATGCAAAAATTGACATCGTGCAGAACAAAAAACGTTCAAGAACTTGCCAGCCAAGAATGCGGGAATGCCATTGGCCAGTACGAAAGGGCGTGGACCCTCTCGTATCTGTCCGTGAAATCGTCTTCTGGGGCGCCGTTGTAGTGACCGCACAAGCCATCGAGTCTTTCTAGGTGGAATGGATGGGCCCAGATGTCCAAGCGATGAGGACAGTGCAGTATCTTTGGGAAAAAAATAATAAAATAAAAGATAATGTATAAAAAAAAAAAAAAAAAAAAAAAAAAAAATCATGGTATTTAACTTTTCTGAATGAGTATCTTTCCCACTGCGTGAAGTTCAGTATACTCGTGTGTTACAATAATATTTGAAATTAATGATTTCGTGAAATTCCCTCATTTCATATATTTGCTGTAAAAAAAATTCAGGTACAGGAGTACTTACTAGGTATACCAATGTAAGACCAAAACATTTTTGTGAAACTTGTACCGACATTTATATTAGTTTCAATATATTTAACACTTTGCGTACGGGATAATGCACTTATTTGGGTAGTGTGTATTGAAGGAGATAAAGAGACTACATGGTTGGTTGGTTTTTCTTGTAGACATTGAAGGAGATAAAGAGACTACATGGTTGGTTGGTTTTTCTTGTAGACAGCTTTGAGAGGAAATAAATCTGGCGTGATAACTGACGAAAATAAGACATTACTTGGGAGAATAAAATGCATTTTCATTAAAGTGTATGCTTGGCTAAAGTTAAGTATTAAGTCAATTGTCTACAGCAGAAAAACGTCAACTCCTTCCGAGTGTTTAGAATAGTCTATTTAATAATGCTCAAGGAAATTTCACTTCGAAATATAAATTTGTCCTAAAGTGTACAGTTGTCAGTGAATAGTTTTAAACAAAAAGAGTTGAAGATGAAGAGGGTACATGATGATGAAGAGGGTACATTGATGATGAAGAGGGTACATTTATTTATTTATTTATTTTTTTTTTTGGGGGGGGGGAGGGGGGGGGGCGGTGGAGAGGGACAGTTTACCTCGAAGTTTATGGGGGGAACATTACTTTGAAGTTTATTGGGGGGGGGGACAGTTTACCTTGAAGTTAATGGGGGGAGGGCGGCAGTTACCCTGACGAAATGTTTATCGAGGGAAAAGGTTACCTGAAGTTTTATTGGGTGGGGTGGGGGGGGGAACAGTGACTGAGGTTTCGAGGAAAAGGTTACTGAAGGGGTTATTGGTGGGGTGGGGGGGGGAAGACAGTACCTTGAATTTAATGTGAGGGGGGCCAGTTTACCTGACTGAAAAGTTCATCGGGGGGAAAATGTTAAGAAGTTAATGGGGGGGGGGGGGGAGGGAAGGACAGTTTACTTTGAAAGTAAATGGTGGGGGGGGGGTGGGGGGGGACAGTTTACCTTTTAGTTTATGGGGGGGAACAGTTCACCCTGACTGAAAATTTATTGTGGAAAAAGATTACTTTATGGGGAAAAATGTTACCTACCAAGAGCTTGGAGGATCCCATCAAGAAAATGCAGTTCTCGCGCGTCCATGCCAAAACTGGTAGCTTCCCATCCTGAGATTGAACTTGGCTCGCTTGGCTTTGGACTAAATTCTCATAGCCGTTACCTTTCACCTGCCGAAGAAGTTTGGTCAATTTAAGATTTTCCTTATATCTCGACTCGCATAAGGGATGTCTCACTAAGATTAATGGAACCGTTATTGTAGAATTTATTTTGATTGATTTAAGGTCATCTGTTATTGGATGTCCTTTATGCTGATCAAATTTAGTTGCAAGTTTTTAAAAAACTAATTACTTAAATAGCATCGTATGATACATCTAAATAGGAATTTAGCAGGTATCCATAATACAAGTCTCAAGAAACATGCACCAGCTATATTCATTGCGAACCTTTGTTGTGCAATAAGTTGAATAGATAAGAAAATTCTTCGTTACTCGAATATAAATAATGGATAACAAATAAGTGGATATATTTGGGTATTACAATGTAGTTTATAAATTCTTAAGTCTATGTAGAAATGTTTTGCAAGGCAATGTAAGCCCATATTCAGCCAGGATGCCATGTTTATTATTAAATTTTGAGCTGCATGAAATCCCTTCCCAACTGCGTTTTTTGGTGATAATTCTCCATCCAAAATAACGGTTTTAGGACTACCACATGAGGTCAAGTTATGGGCTAATTAAATCCCTGCACAATTGGAATTTCTTGTGATAATTTCTGCATCTAAAATAACCATTAGAAACATTTAAGTCAACTTAAAGGCCAATTCTATCACAACACCCCTTGTGCAACCAACAACTCACCCGAGTAACATCGCCGTGGTCCAAAGTGATGATCGTGTTGGGGTCGTTTCTGAAAGTGGTCTGGCTCAAGCAAGAGGCGATAACGTTGCATCCCTGAAACTTGCTGAACACCCCGACGTCAGGCTCTGTGGTGTAGGAGGTCTGAGCTACAGAGTAATTGCAGGGACTGTGCCAGTCATACTTGGTGCCATCTAGCGTCGTGATGTGGGGGTCGTCGTACAGGGAACAGCGGCTGCCTGCAGAGTTCGAGAAAATGTGAACGTAAGACAGTTTTTATTTTTTATTTTGAGTTTGTTTTGGCTGTGTGAACTGTTGAAAGTTCAAGAAAATGAAAACAAACGACAGTATTTTTTAAAGTTTGTTTTGGCTCTGTGTGAACTGTTGAAAGTTCAAGAAAATGAAACCTTATTTTTTCAAGGCGTTTTGGTTCTGTGTGAACTTTTAAGAAAAATATAACTTAAGACCGTTTTTAAAGATAACTTTGGTTCTCTGCTAAGTGTTATTTGAAAGTTTTAAGGGAAAAAATAAGTTTTCAAAGTTCTGTGTGAACTATTGAAACTTTAAGAAAGCGAGAACATAAGACAGTTTTTCAAGTTTATTTTGATATGTCAAGAGTTTGAAGTTTAAGAAAATGACAACAGCCTACAGTTGAAGGATTTTTTAAAGTCTTGAGTGCTGAAATATTTTAGTTTTTTTTCTTTCAAGTACTTACAACAGTCTTCTATTTTCCCAGACGGCTTCCAGATCCCGGCTTCGCATTTCATTATCATGCAGTGACCACTAAGTTCCTTACCATTTGGTGTCAGGCGACCATTAAACTCGCAACCTAGGGACAAAAAGTACGACTTGGTACATTTGTGTGCAGGAAGATAGAATGTTTAAGGACCAGCAATAAAGTTTTATGAAGTTTAGAATTTGCAAAGTTGATTTCTGTTAATTATATTGATACAGATTTCATAATATGCAGCCCATTCAGTATTATGTTAATGCGTGGGTTACCTTATTAGCTGTTAATATATTTAGTTGCCATTCTATTAAACTGCCATAATTTTTTTTTACTGTTGGTTTTGTCTGTCTTGCTTATGCAATAACTTTCTCATAAACGAATAACCCATTTCCATCAGGTTTTAGTTCCTTCCAGAAAATAATTAACAAAAAGGATAACTTAAAAGCCAACAAACTAAGAATTAAAAAAAACCTAGGTAGTGTCCTCCCTACATGGCTTAATCTCCCCACAGTTTTGTGATACTGCAGCTCCTTTTGGGGGGTGGGGTTAGTACCGTAGCTGCAACCCCTTTCATTACTCTCACTGTACCTCCTCCGTTCATCTTCGCTTTCATCCATTTTACTTTCCACCCTTTCCCAGCAATTGTTCCCAGAGTAACTCAACTGCAAAATTTTCCTCCTGTTGCAACTATAAAACCCTTTCACTCTCAGTTTCCCCCTCTGCACTTTGACTTCAAACGGTCCTAGGGCTTGGCCTTTGGTCTACAATTTTGTATTTCGTTCCATAACTTAATATCTCAAGGTAATAATTATGGAAAAAAGGGACTGCCGCAAAAACTTGTGTGTACCAGCACGTTAGCCATTCTTCCAACCAAAACCTACTGGGCTGGACAGGAGGTTCTACAGCTGCGACATTTAAAAACCATTAGAGATTTAGCTCAAGTACTCACAGTTCTGGTCTCCTTTTTGGTTCACATACGTAGGAATTAGGCGACCATTCTGGCAGATTATTTGGAAGCACCGTTTAGGATGACTAAACACCGCAGACCCGTGGGGAAAGTTTTCATCTCCATAGCAACACCCTTCGAAGATTTCTGGTCAATGCAAGAATTTGACGTTGAAAAAATCATGTGTGAAATACTCCAATCGTGTGTGTGAAATACTCCAATCGTGTGTGTGAAATACTCCAATCGTGTGTGTGTAAATACAATCGTGTGTGTGAAATACTCCAATCGGTGTGTGTAAAATACTCCAATCATGTGTGTAAAATACTCCAATCGTGTGTGTGAAATACTCCAATCGTGTGTGTGAAATACTCCAATCGTGTGTGTGAAATACTCCAATCGTGTGTGTGAAATAATATAGGTTTTGTATAGTCTATGATGGAATTATACTGCTTGAGTGGGTCACATTTTTATTGTTTTAGACTTTAGCAAATAAAATTGCTTCATAACTGCCGATGATTCTAACCATTTTAGATTATTCTGGGTTAAATTTCAACCTTAATACTTTCATCTTTTACCCTTGAGAATTTATCATGTTTGCAGCAAGCAGTAACGTACGTTAGTGTCATATTTCATTAAACTTGTGAATTTAATAAGTTTACATTTTTACTAGTTAGGACATTCTTCTAGACCCCTCAGACAAAGCTAAAAAAAAAAACTCAGCTGGTAAAAATTTAAACCTCTGTTATAATAACCGTGGGGATGGATAGACGTACTACCCTGGAACAACTTATTACTCACCTGTCTGGCATTTAACATTCCCAAAAACGGTAAGGGAGAGTACATAAATTAAAGGACGGGGCTGGAGAAGCATCTGAAAAGAAATAGCAATTGTTAAAAGTCTAAAAGTTGTTTTTTGTCGGTAATAAACTTAGTTATAAGCTACATCAGTTAATATTGTTGGTTGTGCAAGACACTAGGTAACCCTATTGAAAATTTGGTGTCTTAAGTTAATTTTGTATAATTAACATACATTGTCTCTTGCATTTGGAAAAGACATTTCATTAAGGTATACTTCCGTTGTGGGTGGAGGGTATTGCCGTCAGTGCACCACGTAGGCATCACTGAAGGTTATTTGCAGCGTCCCTAAGGCCTCTTAAGTGTTCCAATTCGTAAATCAATATTAACGATAGTGGCTTCATGGTTGCTAAGCTACTATCTAACCTGTGTTTCGTATTACATGAAATTTAAAATTTTAGTTTTTGTCCGTCTAGTTTAGCAAACAAATTACTTAAGTAATTTACTAGTGCTCGAGTACGTTAGCTAACCTAATATTTTTAGTTGAGGTAGCTATAGCCAACTAAAAATATTCCCGTGTTACAGTGCTACAGTATTTTATTTTATAGAGTACTCTTGTAATATAGATTTACAGTAAGTACGGGGTTTGCCAATAGATTTATCGTTTTCTGTAAAACTGTCCTAGGAAAAGTAGCGGGCTTGATTCAGATCGTGATAAACTACGCGAAATATGCATCCTGTCATGGTTAACTATGACCAATTATTTGGCCATTTTTCAGTCAACGTAACGAGTTACAAAAAAACTATAGATTTCACCATGAGCATTTGAAGAAAATGACCGTATTAACCACTAGTTACTTTAATACTCGTACGATTAGGCTTGTAGCTTCTGTTTTGCAGCTTTTACTTTCTGGGAAAGTTTAGAGCACGTAATTATACGAAGGTTTAGCAAATTATCAATTTCCTAGTAACTGCCTAATCGCCCTGTGTAATCTATTAAGATATTGTCGACAGACCACCTGGTCCAAAAAGTTAGTTGAACGTGAATATTGTGTTTGGGGAATCTTAAGCTTGGGTTTAATAAATATAAGTTTTTCAAATATCAGCCGGTTTTCATATAAGGCGGACTTAAACTGGGTAAAGAGTGGACGCCAGTTTAATTGTTGTAATCAGATGGATAATAAACTTGGCAATGACAGAATTCCATTACGTTCGCTAAGAAAATGAGCTGTAATGAATTCGAGAAACTGTTGCTTCAGCCGACATATAGTTTCCGATTTGCAGAGATCTTTTAACATGATTTGTGAGGCTAAATTTTGATTCGAAATAAAAGAATTATGTCAGTAAGACCTGATATTTTTTGCTTGAAAATGGCCTTGCTATTTTATCATTCACCTCTAGAAATAGAAAAAAGTGGGTACTACGTTGTTCATTCCTATTAATTTTGCATTATTTGTACTTGTGGTTGTGTCAAATATGAAGAAAGTACAGACGAACAAGAAAGGTTACAAAGTTTCACGGCGTCTACCAGCTTCCACATGAAGTCACTAATATAACCAACAAAAACGCCCGAATATGGTTTTTATGCACGACTTATATAACAAAACTACACAAGCCACTTTGAAACTCAAAACTATCTAGCTAATTTACTTCTAGCAAAGTTATGAGAGACTAACCTTATAAGAGAACTTATTTTTTCTGATGAGGAAACCACTTGAGCCACTTAGTTCTGTCCCCACTTTGAAAATTTAAATAAGGCCATATACCTGAGGGCCGAGTTTTCCTTGTTTTCACTGAATGTTCATTTAAAAACGACCGTTGGCAAACCCAATGGGAGTTCTCAAGGATTCGTGGAAAGAGGAAGGGGACAAGCCAATTAGTTCTGTCTCCACTTTGAAAATTTAAATGCCATATACCAGAGGGCCGAGTTTTCCTTGTTTTCACTGAATGTTCATTTAAAAACGACCGTTGGCAACCCAATGGGAGTTATCAAGGATTCGTTAAAGAGGAAGGGGTAAGCATTAGTCTTTCGTCTTTTTTTATCCTTGTCGTCTTGACTGGATGATTATTAATGTAACAAAAAATATATTATCTGTAAATTACTTATTAGACTCTCCTATTTAATTTGCTTACAAGTGCATATAAAGATAATTTCTTATAGAAGAATTTGGTTTAAAAGTTATTGCTTTTAAAATAACAAAACGAAAACCAAATATGTTGCTTTAAGGAAGTTTTTACAAACATCTGCATGTGCATGCAGGATAGATATTATTTCGATCACTGTTTATAACTTGTTAATAGCTAACATATTTGTCGTCCTTTGTGGATCTTAAAGATTTTGTATGAATTTCTTGGATATTCTAGTGGGTGATCATGTAAGCATTCATAAGGGTTGACCTTGATGGTGGTCTTGGTTTCATTCAGATAATAATAGGAGCTAAAATAATTTAGTTTAAAGCAAACATTAATCGAGGGGGTGTCCTTGCTTCATCTAAAAGTGGTTGTGATAAAGAATAATATAAATACAGTTTCGAAAATAATGCAAAATGACACATTTAGTGTTCGTGGTATGACGCCTGCGGGAAGAAAAGGCCTTTGAAAGGTTTAAGGAAGCAACTTTTCAGTTTTTTGTTTTATTGTTATGCAGTACAAAATGTTGAAACGCCCCTTACCAGTGAATGTTGTTGCTTAGGATAAGCCAAGGAAGTTGTAAAAGTATAAATATTTATTTCCATTTATTTCTGTCTGATTTTTTTTATTTAAGTTTGACTCTCACTTTAATTTATGCTCAGTCTCAATCCACTGAATGCTTGTTTATATATGTAATGATAAGTTCATCATCGATCGTCTCACTTTATTTCGAATGTTTTTTTTGTATAAATATTTTTTTCCCCAATTTTTTTAAATGCATGAACACGATTTCACTATTTTTTCGATTTCTTCTTCTTTCTGAGCACCGAACTCATTCCTTTTCTAACCATGTACCCTCGCCACCACGCCTGTATTTTGGCAGCCGCCCTGAATTCCCTCTCGGCCTCTTCTCTCTTCAGCCTCTCGACCTCTTGCGCGGCCTCGTACTCGCTAACGACCACCCAGTACTCCTGGTACTTCTTCTCCAGGTCTTCCAGCTCCTTCTTCTTACTCTGGACTTCAGCCTTCCAGGCACTGACCTCTTCCTTCTTGGCGTCGGTGTCCACCTGGAACGTCTCGTCCCACTCGGCCGATTTGGCCTCCAGTTTCGCGCAGCACTCCTTCAGGAAGGCTGTCAGGGCGTCGTGGACCCTGATCTCCTGCGGGATCTCCCTGCCCACCCGGGCGATCTGCTTGCAGATACGCTCTTCCTCCTGCTCGACCCGAAACTGCAGGTTCTCGACCCGAGCCTTGGCTATCATGTCCTCGTAGTTCTCCCTCTTGGGGTTGGTGTCCGTGAGCTTCTCGATGTCCGCCCTCAGCTCGGCTATCTCCTCGTCCTTCGCCTGCATGAGCTTCTGCGTGTCCTGCCTGATGGCGCGCAGTTCCCTCTGCAGCATCTGCAGCTTGTTGCTCTTCTCGAAGTACTTGGCCTTCCATTTCTCCCCCTGGAAGAGGGCGATGAAGTCGGCCTTGCTCTGCGCATCGTCCTTCTGCGTTGCGATGTAATTTTCCAGGGAGGCGAACGTAGTTTTCTCTCTCAGCTCGTCCGATAAGTCGAGCAGCACCTTCTCGATGCAGTCGAGGTCGTCGTGGATTTTTCGGAGGGCCAGGGTGTCCGAATGCTCGTCATTTTCCTCCTCCTCCTCCTCCAGGTCGGTGTCGTCTATCGAAACTTCTGTTTTGAAGGGACGTCGAGGTAGCAATTCCCGCAGGAGACGGACGCTGAGAGCCGACTTCTTCACTATTTCACTCAAGTCTGTTGCTATTTTGGGGTTGAGGGTGTGTTCTTCGACGGCTGTTTCGACGGTAGTTAAGACGGTACTCATTTTGTACACTGTTTACACATTTCCGCCTCCGATGTCATTCATACGACTCTACTCGAGCGGACGTTGCTATGGTAACGTGTAAACATCATTCCCATTTTTCTTTGGTTGAAATACCTGATAGAAAATGTGTGCACTATAAATTATAGGTAAACTAAGATCGATGTTGTACTTCGTGTTACGCCTTCTCTCTCTCTCTCTCTCTCTCTCTCTCTCTCTCTCTCTCTCTCTCTCTATCTTCCCTGAACATGTATGGCTTAGAAACACGACGATTGCGAGGACAACTAATAGAAACATTCAAAATACTGAAAGCCATAACAAAAGTAGACAGTAACCTATTTACGTTAAACGAAAACCAGACAAGAAATAGTGGATGGAAACTAGAACTGTGGAGTTACAACAGATCCTATTGTGGGAACTTCTTTACGTACAAGATATGTGACACGTTGAATAAACTGCCACCAGAAGTTGTAAACAGCAAGTGTAGAAGAGTTTAAAAGAAAGCTAGACAAAATCATTAGGACACTGTGGATGAATAGAAAAACCTGCTCCTAGAGATAAGTGAGCACACGATGTCTCCTCGGATGGACTAACAAGTCTTTGAGACATCCTAGTCCTTGTAACTCCTCTCTCTCTCTCTCTCTCTCTCTCTCTCTCTCTCTCTCTCTCTCTCTCTTATTGCAGTCCAATTGCTCCTGAGAGTCGGAGCGATGTACACATTTACCTCCT
>NC_061095.1:26731062-26839512 GCF_015104395.2 Macrobrachium nipponense | reverse complement strand
ATCCAACTCATTCTTGTCCTGATTGGCTGGCATGACTAATGTAACAACTCTTCCTCACTTATGCCATGTTTGTCGTCTTGAAGGAGATGTGTTTTCAACTATGTTGACATTCAACATAGTCAATACGTAATGGTATCTTGTGCCATATAATTAGATATCAGATACATATAAGGAATTCGTTTGTATGACATCTTCATACGTTTAACATACTAATTGTCGTCAGTAATTACATTGTGCTTATGTCAATTACTGTTACAAAAATAATTACCAGTCGTATTATCAAATTACAGTGACAACTGAAATTCATTTTAGGCCTAATAAAGTTACATTTAATTACCTTGCAATATGTAATTGATTACTTTTCATTAAATTACAATTACACAAGCTTGTCGTCAAACAGCACTGTTGTAATGAGGCGTGGCTTGGACAGACAATGATGCCGGCTAGTCTTTTTCCTTTGCTCCAGATTCAACCATATCACTTGGTCTCGGCTAATGTTTTTTGTTCCTAGTTAGCATAAATGAGTATCTGGATATTTAACTTAGATGGAACGATGTCATATTGTTCGTCTTACGATGTAATTTAAGGCCAAAATTTGACTAATACGTCTCATTGGAAGCTAGTTTTTCCCTCAGGTTAGATTACGTAAATTCGGCGTTTCTGTTCGTTTTCACTCGTTTTCATAGGTATTACGAACCTTACTTTATTAATCTTTTGTCGGTGTGAAAACAACAGTAAATGAGCTCTTTCACGCTATTAGTTTCTTTTACCACAGCTGCGTTTGAATTCATATAAAGCTTGGGACTTTTATCCAGGTTGCTGATGCACGTAATATTGCCTTATCAGCTTCAGCTACATTTATAACATGAATACAATAATTACTGTCGCACACGGATGAATACAATAAAATGATGTTGCTTTCGGATTCGATTGTATTAGCAACAAGTTCTCGTTCGGTTGTTCATAGCTGTATGTAATTATACGAGTATATATTATCATTAAGATAATACTTTTTAACTTAAAAGAGGGTGCAAATCTATGGAGGTGGAGATGTTAGACGATTGTAATTCTCTCTCTCTCTCTCTCTCTCTCTCTCTCTCTCTCTCTCTCTCTCTCTCTCTCTCTCTCTCTCTCTCTCTCTCTCTCTCCTGATTTCATATTCTCTCTATTCATCCTATTTTTCCACCCTCTCCTAACACTTGATTCATTGTGCAACAGAGAGGTTTTTTTCTTCCTGTTACACCTTTTCAAACACTTTTCTGTCAATTTCCTTTCAGCGCTGAATGACCTCATAGGTCCCAATACTCGGCCTTTGGCCTAAATTCTATTTTAAACCCAACAATCTTGCTGTCTGACAGCACGCTGCTGCCTACGCCAGCTGCGCGAGAGATATAGGAAGACTTATTTGCTATGTAATGCCGATTTTAATTACTAACCCCATCGTAAAATCGAATTAACGCAAGTCAATTACTGTAGCTTCAAAATGGACTGTATTCACTATCGCGTCTTGAATAATTTCCTGATTTTCTAATGTTTGTCAGATTATCGTTGGGAACAGAGTCGGTCTAGTTTTCTCTCTTCCCCAGTTTTCTGTTAAAACTTATAATGTCTTTTTACACAATCTTTTATCTGGTCATTCTTCTGATGAGCGCCTCAGTGGCGTGGTTGGTTTGGTGTTTGCTTCTCACCTCAGTGGTCGCGGGTTCGATTCTCGGCCATTCCATTGAGGAGTGAGAGATATGTATTTCTGGTAATAGAAGTTCACTCTCGACGTGGTTCGGAAGTCACGTAAAGCCTTTGGTCCCGTTGCTGAATAACCACTGGTTCCATGCAACGTAAAAACACCATACAAACAAACAAACATTCTTCGGATGTCGCTTCGGAGTCTTCTCGCTCATCCTGTTTTCTTTGCCAATAACACAGCAGAGCCAGAGTTTTCATCATTTCATACTGAAATTTGGGGATTTCAACCTCTCTCTCTCTCTCTCTCTCTCTCTCTCTCTCTCTCTCTCTCTCTCTCTCTCTCTCTCTCTCTCTCTCTCTCTCTCTTCGGGGTTAAAGAAAGTAATTTTGGAGGGGCTGCCTTCGTATCACCTTCCACGGGTCCTGTAGTTCTCAGGCTGCTGGTGTTCATGCTTCAAGGTGGTATCCGCAACTCCGTATTTTCAACCTTACTTGTTTTGAGACGTAAGGTGTCCTCCGTAGTTCTTGCGGGGGCTAAGGCAGTTGGAGTTTCATCTGCACCATAGTTGACTGTAGCGATACCTGTTGTGTCATCACCCACTCTTCTCATAGGGTAGTTAGTAATCTTCCTTCTTGGTTCCCATTTATATACCTAGGTATGTGAGACGTAATGTGCTTACTGCGGTAATTGCTGGGGGGCTACGGCCGTTGGCAATTCGTCTGCATCATAGTTAGTATTTTTTTGTGCCCTCGGCCCCCTTTTCTTAGGGTAGCTGGTAATTTCCTTCTGCGGCTCCCATTGGTTCCACAATTCGTAACCCGTCATTAAAGCACTGTGTACCGCACAGTTGGTTCTTCACCTGCATAATGTTGGCGGTAGGTGCTCAGGTGGTTACTCGTAGTGACTTCTCTCTCTCCTTCTGTTTATTTTCCCAACTTTTTCTTGCTGCTTTTCTGTTCCACCTTAAAGGGTTTCAATGTGGGTTTGACCTTGATTCTGTGTCTACTGGGAGTACTTCCTTCCCTCACTTGCTCCGGACTCCAGTCCAGGTTTAGTATTGGTAACGGGCATTAGTTGGATTGCGTTTTGCGACCTCTTCGCTCTTAGGGGGTGTTGCTCGCCTATTGCAGTCGGCCCGGTCTCATGTCATAGTCACTGGTGAGTGCGGAGTTTCCCAGTCAAGTGAGACTGGTTCAAGGTTAGGTCATCGTCTTGGTTGGTACACGTTTGGCGCAACAGTGTGGGAGTGACTCGCAGGGTTGGGCGTTCATCGCTAAGGTATGTTCGGCTCAGGTGTAACGTTGTCATCACTGTGTAGTGAGGGTATGCGCAGTCGAGTGACTAACTCTTACAGGTTTTGCGGAACTGGTAACAGTTGGCTCTTGTGAGGGGGTGGACAGCGGTCAGATAGGGGTTACGTCATCATGTCTGGGGGGGAGTACGGGTTGCGCAGCCGAGTACGACTTGCTCAGGAGTTTCTCATCTTGTTGGTATATCATTGCGCAATCGGATTGGTAGGCTCAGATGTGATGGGATCTTGTATGTCGTTTGGTATCGAGCAGCCAGGCGTAGTAGGTTCTGGGTTCTTGGGTGCTGCTCTTGTGAGGGTTCGGCCTTTCTCCTTTTTCCTGTTCCGGTGTGGCCAGACAGGTCTGACAGAGATACCCAGGCGTAGTAGGTTCCGGGTTCTTGGGTGCTGCTCTTGTGGGCGTTCGGCCTTTCTCCTTTTTCCTCTGACAGAGATACCCAGGCGTAGTAGGTTCCGGGTTCTTGGGTGCTGCTCTTGTGAGGGTTCGGCCTTTCTCCTTTTTCCTGTTCCGGAAGAGAGACTCGTTTACTAGTTGTGGGTTTCTGGTTCTCCGGCGAAGGAAGCGATAATAATGGATTATGGACTTTGTCCTTTCTCTCTTTCCGCATTCCAGGCTCCAGAGGAATCTCACAGTTAATTCAAGGTATGTTTGATACGTTGTATTCAACCAAACCAGCAGTCTCTCAAACATCAAGTAGGCTGATCTGGTTTCGGCGAGTCAGACAGTTTTTGGGGAAGGACTTTGGCTAGCATCACTTTCTGTATGAGGTAGCGGGTAACTCCTCTGCCGGAGTCCGACTTCCGGTTTACGAGACAGTTGAGGCTTTTCTCAATTGGGTTCCTTCATTGACTCGTGTGGTAGGGGTTACGGATCATGAGGCTCGTATTTGAAAGACACATTTCACAGCTAGTGGGAGGCCTTGTCCCACTCTGTGTGGATGTGGTGAGAGTTGATGGGTTTTTCTCTGAGCCTGGACTGTTTGATAACCTCTTCACTTTGGTTTCGAGGGGGTTTGCATACCAGACTTACATTTCTGATGGTTATACTATGTTCTTGTCAAGGTGAGGAGGGACTTCTTGTTAAATCATTGCCTCAGAACTATCCGGACATTAATAAGAAGGGGTTCTTAGTCAATCCAAGGGCGCAAAGTATCGCAGAGGCTACCCTTTGGCTTCCGGAGGAATGTTTCGGTGTCGGCGATCGTGTAGGTGTTTATTTGAGAGTTGATGTGGTTTTTCACAACACCGTACCTTAGGGAATTTCAGTTTCTTCAGAGAAGTTACTCGCGGGGTCCTGTCGTTGGTAACTCAGTTTTATAGTTGGCTTGGTAGACTTAGGGTGTTAAAAGTTTAGGGAGGCAGTGATAGTCTAATGAACTTTAGGGTGTTAGAAGTTTTGGGAGGCAGTGATAGTCTAATGAACTCTAGTTTGTTCCGATACGTAATACAAACCATCGGTCCTTTAACAATAGGAAGTAGCTAGCGGCAGCTGGAACGGTCGTAAGCTTCGAACAAGGGGAGAACGGTAGTTAACTGCTTGTCCGACGCGCGACTGGGAGGTAAACAAACCACTTTTGCTTTCGGCCGCGGGTGTGAAGGACGTGTTCGTCATCGCTCTCTGCCCGCTTCATCGTCGTATGCTTTGTTTATATTGTGTTTTCTACTAATGGTTTGTTTGACTTGAAAATGAAACTGTAAGTACACTGTTTTCATTTTCATTACTTAATTATGAACCAACATGGAGCTATCGCCGTTAGATGCGGCGATTTCCTCTTTTCATGAATTGAACCTTGAATTATGTCTCGGTGCCGAGGGCGGGCGCGCTCGCGCCGAGTCATGTATTTTGGGCGAAAGTGTGTAATTGAAAAATGTAAGTACTTTTTTCATTATATTTTTGCCCTGTGCGTTCGTTACCGAGAGCGTGATTGCGCTCGGCACGAGCCTTTTATTTTGTATGATAAAATGCAATGAAAGTGGATTCGCAATGCAGTATTCTTCATTTTCATTTTCATTTAATTTATTTTCATAAAATTTAATTGGATCAATTTTCGCTCTTACCCGGGAATTGATCCTTACGATTATTTTCTGTGAAAGTGAAATCCCAAGTGCAGAATTCTGTTTCATTTTCATATATATTTTATGATAGCATCATATTATTTGGATCAAGTTTCCGTTCTTACCCGGGAATTGATCTTTTCCCCTTCAAGTTCTATGAAGTGAATCGCAAGGGCAGTATTCTGTTTCATTTTCATATTACTTTTCACTGCTGTGCGGGGGTAGGGGAAGCGAAGGTCTGCCAGGAAGTCGTCGGAAAGCTCTCCCGCGACTCCCTTGGTATCCGATTCTTCGTCTTCCTTCTGCCCCCCGCTCAGCTTCCTCGTTGTATTTTGTATTTGGGGTCTTCCTTGCGTTCAGGGTGGGCATGTCTTCCCCCACCCCCGTGCGTGAGGGAACCCCTTTTACTAATCTATCTATGCTACCGCAGGTGCTACATCCGTGGGAGACGACCTTGGACAGGTATGGACCACTGCGGCAGCAGGGCGTGCCTAGCATCCACGGGCTGCTGCAGCGTCTAGCGAGGTATGGGGCGGTCTCCACTACTACCACGGCCGCTTATGCTGCTCCCCCCCCTCCTGGTCTACACTCCACATGCTGTGTCGGTGACGCCGTCTCCCTGCCGCTACTATGGGCCGCCGCCGTACCGAGGGGGGTTGCCGCCGCCGCCTGTTTCTTCGTGTTGCCTGCCCCAGACTTCCGCTGTTCCAGCAGCTCGCCCCTGGACCGGCTGCCAGTACCAGGTTTCCCGCTGGCTGCCGATGATTCTACGAGGCGATCGCTGGGCCTGCCGTACCTGCCGCTGATGTGATTCCCGCTGCTGATGTGATTCCCGCTGTTGGCTTGGCTGTCCCTTCTGGGTCTACCGCTGCCGCTGTTCTGCCGCTCCTGAGCTGGTTGCTGTTCCTGTCGCTCCTGGTTCCTGAGCCTGTCCATGCTGGTCCTGCCCACGGTGTGTCTTCCCAGTCCCAGTCCTTCCGGACAGGTGCAGTCGGGCCGTGTTGCTTCGGCAATAGCCCCAGGCTCTGGCCTGGATGGAGGACCTGACGACTGTCCTGCGTGAGCTGACGAGGAAGAGAAGAAGAGGAAGCTGTCATCTTCGTCTTCATCGTCTGCTGCTGCCTCTTCCCCTTCGACTTCTAAGGCCCATAAGCCGAAGAAGAAGAAGGCTGCCTTCCCCCCTAAGAAGTCTCCTTCGGGAACTTCTAAGGGCCCGTCCCACCCACCCCGGTGGGACGGGGGGTCCTTCTGCTGGTCCTCCTGCTCCTTCGGGAGCGGGGCCCGTCTCCCCTTCCGTAAGGAAGAGATAGACGGGGACCAGAGGAGTATCGGTTAGCTCTGGTACTTCCTCGCCTGGTGCTAGCGGCGATGCCGCTACGCCAGGTTCCGGCTCGGTCTCGTCGTTGCGAGAGATCCGAATGTACGTTCCTCCCTGCGGGAGACCGTGCAGCCAAGTTTCGGCGCCAGAGTTCGCGTCGCGCCAAGACGCGGCACGGAGCAGAAGGCTGTGAGCCGCCTCAGGTGACTCTAGCCAGGCCAGCGGCCGCTCTTGCAGCGACCAGCTGGTAACCCGGGTTTTCCCCCCTAAGAAGGCTCCTTCGGGACCTTCTAAGGGCCCGTCTCGCTTCGGCGATTCGGGGAGCTCTTCTGCTGGTCCTCCTGCTCCCTCGGGAACAGGGCCCGTCTCTTCTTCTACCAAGGAGAAGAAGACGGGGACCAGAGGAGTACCAGCTTCGGCTGGCACTTCCTCGCCTGGTTCTAGCGGTACTGCCGCTAAACCAGGATCCGCCTCGGCCTCTCGTTAGCGAGAAAAGACCAAGTACCGAGTGGACGGTCTCCCCGCGGGAGACCGTCCAGCCAAAGTCTTGACGCCCGAGCTCGCTCGCCGTCAAGACCGAAGCGCGGAGCAGAAGACTGGCGAGAGTCGTGCAGACGACTCTCGCCAGGCCAGCGGACGCTCTCGCAGCGACCAGCTGGCTGCTCGGGTTGACGTGACGGTCGCTGACCAGCCACGGGTTGAGGCGAGAAAGGGGTCCCCGCGGCCGTCGGTACCAGCCACGGCTGGTACCAGCGGCTCGACGCGCCGAGAGGACGCTGGCCGGTCTCACCGCGACAGCGAGCCTAGCAGGTCACCTGAACCGCCGCTCCATCGGGACCGGCCGGGCGGAGACGGTAACCAGCAACAGCTCGCCTGACGCTAGAAATCAGCGTCGACGTTCTCAGCCAAGCCTCTCGCCCCAGGCGAGCGGCAAGGCTAGGACCTGCTGCTCGATCGCCACCGCGGGTTGACGATCAGCAGCAGCCCTCCAAGCACGCTGGTCCTGCCAGCGAGCTAGGGGGGGAGCGTCAGGTCTGCCTCTCCTGTACCTTCAACCTCCTCGGGCTACACCGGGAGGAGCGACGGTACCTAGGAGTGATCGCGAGAGGTGCGCCGCTCGCGATCCCGCTATGACGCCGTATGGACCAGGCACGGTTCTAGGACCGACCAGGACATACGCGCAAGTAGCTGGAGGCGACCGTCAGGGGTCTGCCGCTGTTCCTCCTTCGAAGGAGGAGTATCTCGGGATTGTTCTTGCTGGAGGGACTGGACGGTCCTACTCCGCAAGACGCGGTTACTCCCGAGATACAGACGAATTTTGCAGAAGTCATTAAGCTGATTCGTCAGCATAATGACCTTGCGGAAGGATTGCCGCTCCCACCAGCAGAGCCCACGTCTCTGCTCGAGTCGTTTTGGGGCCCGAGAGGGAACCTAACCCAAACCGACGGTGGGTCTGCCGCGATCGGAGCTTGCGATTCTGTCTCAAACCAATCTCTCTCGTCTCCGGACAAGAAGGCTCTCTCAGTTCTGGCCGGTCGATCAAGCTACTTCCACCTCCTCTACTGCGACAGCGGCGTTTCTACGTGTCTTCGGACACCGTATTTAAATACTCCTTCGGTCCTCCTGAGAGGTTTCGACCTCGACGAGGACTGGAATGAGTCGGAGGACGGTATCGGCTCTCTCCTGTCAGGTGTCGATCAGCCCCACCCAGACGACGTTCACAGTGGCGGCAGACCCTTACCTACAGTGAGAGTTCGTAACCCTCCTCGGGAAAACGTTTTCTCCTGACAGTACGTTTTCCCAGACTCTGAGAGGCCATCGCCGCAAGGCGATGGCTGCTCTTACTCTTCTCCAACTGCTAGTTCCACTGGGAAGGCGAGCGAGTATCCAATTCCTCACCCCCATTCCCTCTCTCCTTACGGTTACAAGGGAAAGGGGAGGGATCCTACAGAGATTTCTCTGTAGGATCCCACGTTGGGGACTGCGCTTACCGGGGGGACCTTCGGGTCCTACCTGACGTAAGCCCCGGTCGTTAAGGAGGGATCCTGCCCCATTCTCGATTTCTACGGGAATCGAGAGGACCACCAGCCGATATCGTTTGACGAATTTGGGGGGGGTTTCGCAGACTGCTTAGAATTCTACGGAATTTCTAGCGCATTCAGAGTGTTCGAGTTTTTTACGATCTCCAAACACTTAGGCGAGACCACGGTCCAAAGTGAGCGAGACGAGAATCCCGATATGTTACACGATAATCGGGAACCTCGCCTATGCTCGAATTCCTGGAATTTCTAGCATTGGGAAGAAGACTGCCTGCTGAAAGAAGAGTATCTCACAGTAGGACGACCAACTGGGAAATAGAGAAGATCGGACGGGAATATCCAGTTTGGCTTGAACTATCGTCTTAGTATTCTGTTCACCATTGAAGCTTTCCTTCGAGGAAGACTTCTCCTTCACTCTCTTTGATAGAGATCGAAGGTGGTCGATCTCCAATCCTTATTTTGTTTTCTTGAAGGAAAGAATTTAGGATGGAGATCGTTGTTCAGAATCCTACAAATATACTACGTATATTAACCTCGCGACATGATTCTACTAAGCAGTTGAATTGTCGAGGGGTAGGCGCATATCCTAGTTAATCTACGGATTGCGACTTAGAAGAGAAGTATTCTAATTAAACTGCAACTCGGGGTTGCCTGCAACCTCCCAGGAGTTTTCAGTTTCAATTTTATATACTTATGGTTTTGTCACGACAACACCAATTTTATATACTTATGGTTTTGTCACGACAACACCATTTCAACTTTTATATTTACCGAAATTCGTTTCGCCTAAATATAATTGCTCGAGCATATCTTTTATGCTCGGTGGTTCTAGCCGAACGCATTCCTTTGTGGAATAATGGATTACCTGGCAACTCAGGATGACGAGTCAGCGAGAGCTCAGGCTCAGCTACTGCGTATTGAACTGCCTGATAGCAGCTCAGTATCAGCTGGGCCTCCGAGATGCACGGTTAGTTATGTCTCTCTCTCTCCCCTGCTTGATTCCCTGCTTGATTGACTACCGAACCGTATCTCTGCCCAACAATCATGGACTTAGGTCTCTGATTAACGGGGATTCTCGCAATAATGAAGGACCATCTACTGCTGTGACGATAGATTCCATCGCCTTCGACATTGCGAGAATTTTCAACAGAGATATCTCTTGGACTCTTTCATCTTTCTGTTTACCGCACGGTAACAGAAGTCTGTACAAGTCTCCCGCTGCATCGCACTGCGATAATGCGAATGATTTTGCAGACATCTGAGTTTGTCTTCAAAATATCTCATATTCGTAGGTGTACAATTGTTCATTGTTCAACCCGAATTAACAGATATGTCAAAAGACATCGCCTACTCTCCGACCTGACAGCTCTACTTCCAAATGTTCAGCCCATGAGAAGCAGTTCCTCAGGCGGCTTTCCCCTGTGTTTTCATTACTGAAGAACGCCCCGATTTCATTGCAACTACGACTTCTCACCGGACAGCAATGAAATAGCGGTTAGCGTTTTCAGTCATTTGTAAGCATAGGTTATGAATCTTGAGAATCCTTCTCTCGATTCGTCTGTGAAGGCGTAGGTTGCATTCAATATCTACCTTCGTCTTCAATGGTTCATAGTGTTGTTTCTCCTTAGCTGAGATTCAACAACTATGAGATGTTTTGCCTTCAGGGACCTCGGTCTCTAGAAGGCAATTGACTTTCGCCTGTTGGGCACATGCCTTAAGAGAATCATCACCTCGCTGTCCGGCATTGGTGACAAACAAATACATTATTTGTTTGGTCTCTCGGCATAACCCTTTAAAGGCGAAGGTCACGTAACTTACTCGGATGCTTGGACAACTTGCCTACCGAACGCAGTCAGTCGGCAGCTGTCAGAGCACCCGAGTCAGTTACGAACTACGCTGTTGACTTAGTTCGGTTGTTACAGAGCAATCATTACTTCGTTTTAATAGCTTGTCACAGTACCCATACCATCGACAACCACCATGGAGTGTCAGTGTCCTATCCACTACCGAGAACTTCGCTGCATGGGGATAGGAGGATGCGAGAGTCTTCGTGGCAAACGGACAGACCAGTATGGGTACTGGACATCACCGAAGTCGAGAAGAGGGATAGGTCATGCGACTATTCCCTTCTTTTCCTCTGAGGAACTGCATGACTTCTCCTGCGAAGTCAAGCATCCAGGGGATGGGGATCCGTGACGCTCGATTTCGTACCGAACTTCGTAGCGAAGACTCAGAACCCTTCGGTCCCTGACGATTGGTTCGAGTTGTTCACAATCCCCTCCCTAATGGACTTCACCGCCTTCGATGCGAAGGAGATGCTGCCTTGTCCGCAAGAACTTCTCCGTGGCGCAGGTACTGAAGGCAGGGGTCTGGTCCAACCAGACCACATGCACCTCCTTCTACCTTCGGATATTGCCCACAGGTCTGGATCTTTTTCCTTGGGACCCGTGGTGGCTGCTCAACACGTTGTGTAGCGAACCCAGACCCTCGCAGGCTGAACAGCATCGAGTCCTGGTGTGACCGTAAGAATGAATGAGTGAATGAGAGTGTGACTGGCTCCTCTTCCCATCTTTTTCTTCCCCTTACCTGTGGTTAGAGGGACACGGTCGTCACCCTGCTGGATAAGGACAAGATGCAGGTGAGTACTCAACAGAGCCCCATCTTATCCCTTTCACTAGGGATAGGAGCGTATATCCACCACTTCCATCCAACAAGGGGGAGGAAGTGGATGCCAGCTTGAGACAACCCATACTTATGTTGCCTCTTGCAAACAGGAAACAAGTTCTTGCTTGATGGTACGGAAGAGATACGGTTGCCTCTCTCTTAGTACTCGGCCCAGAGGTCTGACCATTGATCCTGCGGTGCACACCCGATCAATCGGACAGAGGCTTGGATCCCTCCCTCGCTCTTACGACCAGGGAGGCATTCCCAGTGGATGGACGAACACCAGTCTGTTCATCAAAGACTCAGATTCCTCCCACAAGAAGTGAGTCTTCCTATTGTTAAAGGACCGATGGTTTGTATTACGTATCGGAACAAATGACAATTTGTCGAAAATTGCATTTTTCCTAACTATACAAACCTGAGGTCCTTTACATATAGTCCCTCCTCATGCCACCCCTCACTCTGCGTATTTTGCATGGGCCAAAAGCAAAAGTGATTTGTTTACCTCCCAGCGCGACAAGCAGTTAACTACCATTCTCCCCTTGTTCGAAGCTTACGACCGTTCCAGCTGCCGCTAGCTACTTCCTATTGTTAAAGGACCTCAGGTTTGTATAGTTAGGAAAAATGCAATTTTCGACAAATTGTCATGTTTCTGTTGGTCAAGCTTAGACTGAGTGTATTGTTCCTTAGGCCCTTGAGGTTAGGCAGATCCCGATGGTCATGTTGGAATAACTACAACTTCAGCACAAGTCATCTACATCAGTGAGCAGTAGAGAACTGAAGGTCTTGCATACTCAACTTCTCCTTACATGAGAGGCTAGATAGCCACATGGGAGGTTCACCATTTCCCCTCCATACATGAGAGGTATAGAATACCACATGGGAGGTTCTTCAGACTCAGGTGGTACCTTGGACACGACACCGACGGTATGGTACTTCCTCTGCAAGCATCCTCACCTACTGAGCTGGACAGCCAGGTGAGGAGATTTGTTTTGTACCTTATCACATGGGCGGTACTTCTAACTCAGACGGTACCTTAGACTCAACACTGATGTTGAAGTACTTTCTTTGCAAACATCCTCACCTCCAAGTTAGATAACTAGGTGAGGATACACGCTTTTATACATGGTAGGTTGTTTATGAGTTGCCTGCGTATGTTCCGTGGACAGGTCGGGCTGAATTAGATTGATCCCACCTCCGAATAAATGTTGTTAATCTGGCTAATTCAGGTGTTCAGGGAGTGTATAGCAATATGAAGTTTTCATAATAAAACTAATATTGTAATACTTACCTGAACACCTGAATGATTCCCACCCTCCTCCCCACTTCAATTTGATAGTGAATGATTCAATTGAGGAGACAGGCCTCTGGTGGCCGGTATTTGCGGCAGCGTTGCCAACGGTAATACAGGTAACTCATTTGACTAGATTTTACCTGTAACACTGACAGTTAAAATTACCCACTTAGTGGGTAAATATGTGGGGATATAGTTCGGGCTGGTCAGTGACCAGGGCTAATTCGGTGTTCAAGGTAAGTATTACAATATTAGTTTTATTATGAAAACTTAATTTTTAGTATTCTTTTTTTAATATAATTTCAGGTCATGATTTCAAAGAAGTTCAGGCTGAAGTGGCCAAAATTTTAAATGGGAAAATACTTGTTGGTCATGGGATTGATAACGACTTGAGAGTTTTGTTTCTGGATCATCCACGCTCAAGAATAAGAGATACTGCAAGGTAATATTTTGCACTTGGTTTTTGCATTACTAATTAGATTTCAGATTATTTCTGTTCTTAGGAAAGGCAATGTGTCAATATCAACCAGGTGATCAGATACCTTCCTTACATAATATAAAAATGGCAAGTCCTATCTCTTGGCTGAGAAAGTATCTTGAAAACTGATTACACAATAAGAGGTCATTACTGTATCATTCATCTTCATTATTAAATTTGTACCTCAGTGAAAAATATTATTCTGCTTTTTATTGCCAAATTGTTTTTTTATTACCGTATGGTTTGTGTTAACACTCATGTCGGAAATAGCCGGAAACGTTTGTTCATCTAGCTTTTCACCTCCCTCCTCCATCTCTAGTTTTGCTTTTTACTCATTGATTACCCTGTATAGTTGTAATAAATATAATGGCACTATCATGCTTGCTTTCACAATACATGCTTAACAATTTATGCATTTTGACATACATCACCAGAAAGACTCCACTGGTAAAGTTAACTGGTATTGAGTCCCAGCTTCATTAACTCTAGCATGATACTAAGACCAAATATTCTTTTATGTTCAAAATTAGTTATAAACTTGGTTGACGGAGTGTGCTCAACTGCACAAGTGTGCAGAGGCAATAGTGATGTGATTTAGTTATGGTGGTCTGCAAACTGGTTATTCTAGCATAATAAAAAAGAAAGATTAATACTTGAAGAATTTGAAACCATCTACTTTTTTTATTTATATGTGCATATGCTTTTTTCTTGATAATGTTAATTAATAAGTTTGTTACTATGTACTATACTTGCTCAGTTACTCATTTGACAAAACGTCTCCATAAATTCCCCCCTCAAAAAAATTTTCACCCCTCATGCAAGAACAAATCCTTTCAGTTCACAGTTCTAGAAAGGGACTCTGGTTGCTCAATTAGTACTTCTTAATAATACTGGTAGTATTGTCATAATGTTTTCCCAATTTTCACAAACTATATTTACTACATATCTTTATATGGAAGTTAAAGGATTTTTTCTCAACTATATTTCAGGTATAAGCCATTCAAGAAAATGTTTAAAGGACACACTCCAAAACTGAAAATGCTGGCTAAGAAAATTTTGGGAGTTGAAATACAGACGGGAGAGCATGATTCTGTAAGTTTTAAACTTAGTATAGTTAGTAATACTGAAAACAAATGATCACAGCAGTCTTAATAGCTATATTCATTTTGTATGCCATTGTGCAATCAGCCTTAGATGTTGTTCATAGGTTGTCTAATTTTGAACTCTCATTTTGTTTAGTGTTAAGATTTAGTGGTCAGTACCATTAAAAAGGACTGTGATGCAGTGTGAATTGTGCTGAATCATCATGCTTGTGATCATAACAGTTCAGTATAGAGTTTCTTACTTGCCTTATTTGTGTACAAAATTTCTTTTACTTGCATCTTTCCCTGTGGACCTTACACACCCACCTTGAGTGATTGAGGTTTGGTTTCACTGTTAGCAAAACCAGAATTTAAGAGAATGCCTAGCAAAGATTTAGAGGGCAATCAGTGGTTGATAAAGGAAGTGAATTATCATCTCTAGTATTCTTTAATGATGAAAGGTATTTCCAAATTATGACAATAGTCTAGGCAACTTCTGAGGTGGGGTAATAGTATGGCATTTCCAAAAGCAGTATACTGAGTGGTAGAGCCATTAAAATTATGGAGGAGTAATGATAGTTTATATTTGACAACATCTCCAAAGGTTGTGTGAGAGAGAGAGAGAGAGAGAGAGAGAGAGAGAGAGAGAGAGAGAGAGAGAGAGAGAGAGAGAGAGATTGGTGGAAGAATGAATGGGAGTGGTTAAATGGCGGTCGGAAGTATGTCTGTTGTGGCGCTTTGTAGGAAGTCAATGGAAGTCTGTTACGAGAGTCGAGAGTCGTAAGCAGAGAGGCGTCTGGTCAAGTCAGTGTCGGTTTTGACAGCAGTTGTCCTTTGGTGTTTAGTTGTTTTGGTGGTAATTGATAGATTTTGGGGTTGTGAAGCTGTTGTGCGTGTGTCTGTCTAGTTGTGGTGAGGTTGAGAAGGTTGGTGGTGCATTTTCGGTGTCTGTTAGTGGTGGTTGGGGCAGTGTTGGTTTTTGGCGGGTTGTTGTACTTCTGTAAGTCGTGTGGTTGTCGTGTTTTTTCGGGGTGTTGGTGTTCATCTGCATTGATTTGTTGGGTTATTGAGTTTTTGTGGGGTTGTGGGTCTCGGGGTGGTTGGTTTGTGCTTGGTTGTCGGCGGTGGTTGTGTCGGCTAGCCTATAGCCTATATCCAGTGGACAGCACAGCCTAGCCCTTAGTAGCAGAAGCCAGAGGTGAGTACCTGTTTGTGTTTTTTGTTCTGTATGTAGGTATGGGTCAATCGTCCTGCTGTATTTTGTAGTGTTAAGTGGAAAGTGTGATTGAGGGTGGGTTTGATAGCCAGACAGGTTAAGTTTATGTGGGGAGGTTACTTGTTTTTTGTGAGCCCGCCACATTATTTTTTGGCGCCCGAACAGGGACTGCTGGTGTGGCAGCTGCAGGACGATTGGTCTAGGCTAGTGTGTGTGAGTGGTGAGAAAGTTTGGGATGGAAGGATTGAGTGAGGTGGAGAGGCTGAAGGAGGAGTTGAGGTTGGAGAGGGAAATAAGAGGACAATTGGAAGTGGATAACGAGAGGTTGAGGGTAGAGTGTGAGGAGCTGAAGAGCGAGTTAGAGGAAATGAGAGGAATGCTAAGGAGTGCAAAAGTGGAAATGAAAGAAGAAGTGAAAGGAGCAGAAGAGAGAATGGTTGAGAAAATGGACGAAAAATTCTTAGTGATGATGAATGCAGTGCAGGAGATGATGAAGGGGTTCATGGGAGAGGGAGCTGTAGGGGGTAGGCCTACTAGGTCTTGTGATAGGCCAGAAGTGGTAAAGGCAGTGGAAGAGCGAGGGGATGAAACTACGAGTGACGAAGGTGACTTGTTTGTGATAGGTAAAGGAAAGAAGGGAAAGAGACAGGATAAGAATAAACCTGAGGACAAGAATAAGAAGGGGGCTGAGGAAAAAAAAAAAAACTAAGGGAAAGAAGGCTAGTAAGGATGACGGACAGGATGAGACTAGGACTGAATACATTGGGGAAAGGGCTGAGAGTGATTTGGATAGCGGTGAGTGGAAACAGTTGGGTAGAAAGAAGGGTAAGAAGAGCGTAATCATGAGCATGGATGTTAGTATGGAAGTTGATTCGCTGTATTCGGACGAGGTTAAGAGGGATCAGAATGTTAGTAGCGAAAGTGAGAGTGAGCGGGAAGTATGAAAGGCTGTATATATGAGAGAGATACCTAGATGTGCACAATACGAGGAATATGGTAGTAGGGACATAGGGGATTTTTTAAAGGAATATGAGAGGTATTGTGAGGCAAAGTATGGGGATAACAAGAGAGTCTGGGCAAGAGAGTTGGGTAGCTTTTTGACGGGATTTTTGTTGAATATGTATGGGGTAATGATGAGTGTGGGAAATGTGCCTTATGAGTGTGTGAAAGCCAGGATTGTGGAACAGGCGAAGAGGATAAGGAGAAGTGTTAGATATAGGAGAAAACATGGTTTTTGATGAGGTAAGAAGAATGAAATTGTTGGTGAGTCGTTGTCGATGTATGTGTGCAGGTTGGAAACATTAGCCAGGAAAAAGTTTAGGGATGAAGGGATAAATGAGTGTAAAGAGTTAGTGAGGAAGTTGTTGGCGACTGTGCCTGATAGTGTGTATGAGTTTGTAAATCTGAAACGTAAGGAGAAAATGCGATGGACGAATGAAAGGTTGACGTGGAACGACATTTTGGAAATAGTAGAGGATTATGAGTTGGACAGGTGTATGAAAGAGAGTAGAAGTGTTAGTGTTAGGACTGAAGTGGCTGATGTTATGCCAGAGTTTAAGAGCTATAGGGAGGCATTTTTTGTTTTTGGAAGGGCCAAGGCGAATGGCAGAGCGAGTGGTTGATAGGAGCGTTAGAGCCAGTAACGTAAGTATGGTTTGCCCTAAGAGAGATCGGAGTGCAAGCGTTGGAAGAGTAGGGTCGGTTAGTCGTGAACGAGAGCAGCAGTGTTACAGATGTGGAAAGCTAGGGCACAGGAAGAATGAATGTCGGTGGGCGTTGGGAGCTTGCTTCGGGTGTGGGCAAACAGGGCATTTGGTGAGCGAGTGTAAGAAAGATAGGGATATTAAGTGTTACAGGTGTGGGCAAGTAGGGCATATAGCAAGTGGAGGTCGAGGTACTCTTGTGACTGAGGTTTGCGGTAATTGCGGGAAGAATGGGCATTATGCTAGGATGTGTAAGGAACGACTGGAAAAATGTGTTGAATGTGGAATGGAAGGTCATGTGGCGAGTGTGTGTAGGCGAAAGAGGATGAGTCAGGTTGGGAGTTCGGGAATCTAGGTACAAAGGGGATTCAGTTGGATGGGTCCTCTGGTGTGCGGTCAGTAAGAGTGATGCATGTGCGTGAAGGGTTGTTGCATGAAAAAGGGTTTGGAGGAAGAGCTCATGAATGTATGAGTGTAAAAGTGAGGTGCAAAGGGGTGTGTTTGGTTGCTTTGATTGATACTGGGTGCAGTGTCAGTGTTCTTTTTAAGAATGGATGTGACAAGTTGCTGAGTGAGTGCGAAATTAGGAAATGTAAAGGGGAGGTACGAGGAATAGGAAATTTGGGTATGCCTGTGGTGGGAATGTTGCGTGAAAATTTAGAATTGTTCCGACACGGCATACAAACCTTCGGTCCTTTTACAATAGGAAGGTACTAGCGGCAGCTGGATAGGTCGTAAGCTTTCGAACAAGGGGTTCGGTAGTTAACTGCTTGTCCGACAGGCGCGCGCGCGCGACTGGGAGGTAAACAAATCACTTTTGCTTTCGGCCTGCTGGCGTGTGGACGTGTATCATCGCTCTCTGCCCGCTTCATCGTCGTTGCTTTCGCATGGTTGTGTTTTTCTTTTTCTATTTATCTAGTGAAACTGAATTGTAAGTACAATCATTTCATATTTATTTCCATTGAATTAAAGGATCTTGGTTTCTCCACGCCCTCCGATTACCCAAGTGCCGGGACTGAAGGGCGTAAGTGCGGGAATTCATTTTCCCAGAAATGATCCTCGTATTGTGTATGCTCGGTGCCGAGGGCGGGAGAGCGCTCGCTCCGAGCTTATATTTTGGTTGGAAATGTGTAGATGAAAATCGTAAGTAAGTGCCCCTTTTCATTTTATATTTTTTTTGACCTGTATGCTCGTTGCCGAGCGAATGCGCTCGGCACGAAAACTTATTCTGTATGGAAGTGGAATCGCAAGTACAGTATTCTTTTTCATTTTCATATATTTATTTTGATTGTAGCAATACTCATTTTGGATCAGTTTCCGCTCTTACCCGGAAATTGATCTTTTCCCCTTTTTATTTGAATGAAGTGAAATCGCAAGTGCAGTTCTTTTCATTTCATTTTTATTGAGATTGCATTATTTTACTTGGATCAATGTTTCCGCTATTTTCCCGGAATTGATCCTTCCCCTTTTTATTTTGTATGAAGTGAAATCGCAAGCGCAGTATTCTTTTCATTTTCATATATATTTTGATTGCATCAATTCATTATGGATCAAGGTTTCCGTTCATAATCGGGAAGGGATCCTTTTACCCTTGCGCTCGGTACCGAGGGCGCAAATGCGCTCGATCCGAGCCCTTATTCATTGTGAAGTGAATCGTAATGCCAAATTCTTTTTCATTTTATTCCTTTTATTATTGATTGCATCAATATTTATTTGGTTCAAGTTCCGCTCAGTCAGGAATTGATCCTTATGCCTTGCATTCGGGCCGAGGGCACGATTGCTCTCGGGCTCTTATTATTATGGTTGGGTACATGGGTGCTGTGCGGGGTGGGGAACGAGAATCCCCCCCCCCCCGCTCAGCTCCCACAGATGGCCCTTCCCCTTCGGGGGGGGGGGGGGGGGGGGGGGGGGGGGTGGGGGGGGGGGGGGGGGGGGGGGGGGGGGGGGGGGGGGGGGGAGGTTATCTGCGTTCTTCTCCTCGCCTGATCCGTCGAGCGCGGGGGAAGGCGCTCGGTGCCCGATGTACAATTGTATTCGGGGTCTTCCGCTCGTTCGGTGTGGGGCTCACCCCCCCCGCGCGAGGGGACTTCCCCCCCACTAATCACTACTACTGTTATTTCCGCAGGTGCTACTGCCACGAGGGTGGACCTTTGTGAGGTATAGGCGTCCTTCCATTTGCAGGGCGTGCTAGTGTCCAGGGGCTGCGGTTCTATGTCTGGGCCTACTGCGGTCACCCCATGGAGTGTGACCACGCTCCAGGTGAGGTGACGTCCCTCCTCACTGGTGTACTCGCCTCACGTGGTAACAGTCTTGCCTACAGCCGCTGTGAAGTGCCGTTCGCCGTACCGAGAGGGGCGTGCCGCCGCCGCTCGTGGTTGCCGCGCTGCCGCGAACCACACTTCCGCTGCCCTAGAGCTCGCCCCTGGACCTGCCGCCGGTACCAGGATGTTGCTGGCTGCTGCTCCACTTCCTGTGTTTCCGGTGCTGCCTGCCGTACCTGCCGATTCTGGGCTGACTGTCCATGCAGTTGCTGCGCTGGCTGTCCCTGCAGTTGCTGCGCTGGCTGTCCTACTGATGCTGTGCTGGCTGTGCCTGCTGTTCCTGAGATGCCCATACCTGCTGACGTCGTCCCTGTTAGTGGTGGTACTACCCCAGACTTTGGTCTGTCTGTACAGGTGCGTCCGGGCCCTGTGGCTTCGGCTACAGCAGCCCCGGCTCCGCCCTGGATAGCAGATCTTACGTCTGTCCTGAGGAAGCTGACGAAGAAGAGGAGGAAGGTGTTCGTCGTCGTCGTCTCATCTTCTTCATCGTCGTCGGCTGCCACCTCTTCCCTTCGACTTCTAAGGCTTCACAGCCGAGGAAGAAGAAGGTTGCCTCCTCCCTCCTAAGAAGTCTCCCACGGGAGCTTCTCGGGACCCGTCTCACCTCGGTGGGACGGGAGGGTTCCTTCCGCTGGTCCTCTGCGCCTTCCGGGGAGCGGGGGCCCGTCTCTTCTTCCGCAAAGGAAGAAGACTACGGGGACCAGAGGCGGGGTACCGGCTAACACCGGTACTTCCTCGCCTGGTGTCAGTGGTTCTGCCACTGCATCAGGGTCCGTCTCGGCCGCTCTCGTTCGCGGGAGGTACCGAGTGTAACGGTCGCCTACCAGCGACCGTGCGCCAGAACCAGAACCTCTGAGTCCGCTCAGCGTCAGGTTCACGCGGCGGGGCGGAAGACTGGTGACAAGCCGCTCACGCGGACTCTCCAGACCAGCTCTCGCTCTCGCGGCGACCAGCTGGCTACCCGGGGGACGTGACGGTCCACGACCGGCCACGGGCTGAGGCTGGGAAGAGGTCCTGCCCGTTCGCCGTGCCAGCCACGGCTGGAACCCAGCGACGTGACGTGCCGTGAGGACAAGCACGGTCTCACTGTGACAGTGGAGCCTGCAGGTCGCCTGACCGTCGCTCTCACAGAGAGCGATCGGGTAACGGCAACCAGCACCAGCTCTTCTGACACTCGAGATCGGGGCCGCTGTGCTCAGTCCAGCCGTTCTCCACAGCGAGACGGTTCGACCAGGCCTGCAGCTCGATCGCCACCGCGGGTTGACGATCGCCTGCAGCCCTCCAAGCTGCTGGTTCTGCCAGCGAGCGAGGAGGGAGCGTCAGGTCTGCCTCTCCCGTACCTTCAACCTCCTCGGGTTACACCGGGAGGAGCGAGGTATTGAGGAGTGATCGTGAGGGGTGCGCCCCTCATGATCCCACCACGACGCCCTACGTGCCAGGCACGGTTCTTGGACGGCCAGGACGTATGCGCAAGTGGATGGAGAAGACCGAGAGGGCTGTCGCTGTTCCCCCTTCTTAGGAGGAAGGTTCTCGGAATATGCTCTTGTTCGAAGGGCTTAACGGTCCCACTCTGCAAGATGCTGTGACTGCCGAGATCCAGAGGAACTTTGCCGAGGTTATGGCGCTGAGATTCGTCAGCACAACGACCTCGGGGAAGGATCGCCGCTCCCACCAGCAGAGCCACGTCTCGGCTCGAGTCGTTTTGGGGCCCGAGAGGGAACCCAAATCGACGGTGGGTCTGCCGCGATCGGAGCTTGCCGACTGTGTTGAACCAGGTAGTCTCTCGTCTCCGGACAAGAAGGCTCTCTCAGTTCTGGCCGGTCGAACAAGCTACTTCACCTCCTCTACTGACGACAGAGGCGTTTCTTTCTACGTGTCTTCGGGGACACCGTATTTGAATACCCCTTCGTCCTCCTGAGGTTTCGACCTCGACGAGGACTGGAATGAGTCGGGAGGACGGTATCGGCTCTCTCCTGTCAGGTGTCGATAGCACCCCACAGACGACGTTCACAGTGGCGGCAGACCCTTACCTACAGTATGAGTTCGTAACCCTCTTCGGGAAAACGTTTTCTCCTGACGATACGTTTTCCCAGGCTCTGAGAGGCCATCGCCGTAAGGCGATGGCTGCTCCTTTTCTTCTCCAACTGCTAGTTCCGCTGGGAAGGCGAGCCAGTATCCACTTCCTCCCCCATTCCCTCTCTCCTTACGGCTACGAGGGAAAAGGGCAGGGATCCTACAGAGATTTCTCTGTTGGTAAGATCCCACGTTAGGGGCTGCGCTTACCGGTGGGACCTTCGGGTCCTACCTGACGTAAGCCCCGGTCCCGTTGAGGAGGGATCCTGCCCCTTTCTCGATTTCTACGGGAATCGGGAGGATCACCGAGCCGATATCGTTTGACGAATTCGGTGGGGGGTTTCGCAGAGTGCTTAGAATTCTACGGAATTTCTAGCGCACTCAGAGTGTTCGAGTTTTTTACGATCTCCAAACACTTAGGCGAGACCACGGTCCAAAGTGAGCGAGAATCCCCGATAATTGTTACACGATAATCGGGAACCTCGCTTATGCTCGAATTCCTGTAATTTCTAGCATTTGGAAGAAGACTGCTGCTGAAAGAAGAGTATCTCACAGTAGGCGATTAACCTGGAATAGAGAAGAACGGACGGGAACTTCCAGTTTGGCTTGAACTATCGTCTTCGGTATTCTGTTCACCATTGAAGCTTTCCTTTGGGAAGACTTCTCCTTCACTCTCTTGACTAGAGAACGAAGGCGGTCGATCTCCAATCCTTATTCTCATTCCTCGAGAGGAAAAGAATTTAGGATGGAGGTCGTGGTACAGAACCTACAAATATACTACGTATATTACCCTCGCGACATGATTCTTTTAACAGTTGAATTGTCCGGGGGTAGGCACATACCGTAGTTAACTCTACGGTTTGTGACCGAGACAAATTGTATCTTAATTGAACTGCAACTCGGGGTTGCCTGCAACCTCCCAGCAGTTATCAGTTTCGATTTTAGATAACTTGGTATTGTCATGACAACACCAAATCAGCTTTTGTATTTACCGAAATCCGTTTCGGTTAAATATAATTGCTCGAGCGTATTCTTTATGCTCGATGGTTCTAGCCGAACGCATTCCTTCGTGGAATAATGGATTACCTGGCAAACTCAGGATGACGAGTCACGAGAGCTACTGCGTATTGAACTGCCTGATAGCGGTCAGTATCAGCTAGGTCTCGGAGATGCACGGTCGTTACGTCTCTCTCTCCCCTGGTTTGATTGACTACCGAACCGTATCTCTGCCCAACAATCATGGACTTAGGTCTCTGATTAACGGGGATTCTCGCAATAATGAAGGACCATCTTACTGCGTGACGCTCGATTTCATCGCCTTCGACATTTGCGGAGAATTTTCAACAGAGATATCTCTTGGACTCTTTCATCTTTCTGTTTACCGCACGGTAACAGAAGTCTGTACTAGTCACCCGCTGCATTGCACCGCGATAATGCGAATGATTTTTGCAGACATCTGAGTTTGTCTTCAAAATATCTCGTATTCGTAGGTGTGCAATTATTCATTGCTCGCCCCGAATTTAACAGATATGTCAGAAGATCGCCTACTCTCCGACCTGACAGCTCTACTTCCAAATGTTCAGCCCATGAGAAGCAGTTCTTCAGGCAGTATTTCCCTGTCTTCATTACTGAAAAGCGCTGCACTTTTTGTGGCAACTACGATCCTCACCGGACAGCAATGAATAGCGGTTAGCGTTCTCAGTCTTTGTAGCACAGGTTCAGAATCTTGAGAATCCTTCTCTCGGTCAGCTGTGAAGACGTAGGTTGCATTTTCTGTACACCTTTGTCTTCAACGACACATAGTGTTGTTTCTCCTTAGCCGAGAATCAACTATACTATGAGATATCTTGCCATCAGGGACCTCGGTCTCTAGAAGGCAATTGACTTTCGCCTGTTGGGCACATGCCTTAAGAGAGTCATCACCTTGCCTTCTGGCATCGGTGACGAACAAATTATTTGTTTAGTCTCTTGGCATAACCCTTTTAAGGCGAAGGTCACGTGACTTGCTCGGGTGCTTGGACAACTTGCCTCCTACCGAACGCAGTCAGTCGGCAGCTGTCAGAGCGCCCAAGTCTGTTACGAACTTCGCTGTGGACTTAGTTCGGTTGTTCCATAACAGTCTTTTCTTCGTCCTAACGGCTTGTCACAGTACCCATACCATCGACACCCACCATTGAGTGTCGGTGTCCTATCCACTACGAGAAGAACAACTTCGCTGCAGACGGATAGACCAGTATGGGTAACAGGACATCACCGAAGTCGAGAAGAGGGATAGGTCATACGACCATTCCCTTCCTTCTTTTCCTGAGGTAATTGCATGACTTTTCCTGCGAAGTCAAGCATCCAGGGGATGGGGATTCGTGACGCTCGATTTCGTACCGAATTCGTAGCGAAGACTCTGAACCCTTCGGTTCCTGACGATTGGTTAGAGTCCTTCACAATCCCCTCCCTAATGGACTTCACCGCCTTCGATGCGAAGGAGATGCTGCTTTGTCCTGTGAAAGCGCGACCGCGCTTTCTGAAGAAACTCGACATCCCAGGCTGAGTGTTGAAGACTCTTCGTCAGCACCAAGATGACCTAGAAGTACACTCCCTCGAGTTACACAAGAACTTCTCCGTGGCGCAGGTTACTGAAGGCAGGGGTCTGGTACAAACCAGACCAACTGGCACCTCCTTCTACCTTTTGGATATTGCCCACAGGTCCTTGGATCGTTTTCCTTGGGACCCCGTGGTGCTGCTCAACACGTTGTGTAGCTAACCCAGACCCTAGCAGGCTGAACAGCATCGAGTCCTGGTGTGACTGTAAGAATAGATAAGTGAATGAGAGAGTGACTGGCTTCTCTTCCTATCTTTTTCTCCCCCTCTACCTGGTGGGTAGAGGGATACGGTCATCACCTTGCTGGATAAGGACGAGATGCCGGTGAGCTACTCGACAGAGCCCCATTCCTATCCCGTTTCACTAGGGATGGGAGCGAATATCCACCACTTCCTCCTACAAGGGGGGGAAGTGGATGCCAACAAGAGACAAACCATAACTTTATGTTGCCTCTTGCAAATAGGAACTTGTTCTTGTTTGCTGGTACGAAGAGATACGCTTGCCTCTCTCCTAGTACTTGGTCCAGAGGTCTGACCATTGATCCTGCGGTGCACACCCCGATCAATCGGACAGAGGCTTGGATCCCTCCCTCGCTCTTACGACCAGGGAGGCATTCCAATGTTGGGCGAACACCAGTCTGTTCACAAAAGACTCAGATTCCTCCCACCAAGAAGTGAGTCTTCCTATTGTAAAAGGACCGAAGGTTTGTATGCCGTGTCGGAACAAATGACAATTTGTCCAAAATTGCATTTTTCCTAACTATACAAACCTGAGGTCCTTTTACACATAGTCCCACCTCATGCCACCCCTCACTCTGCAGTTTTTGCTTGGGCCAAAAGCAAAAGTGATTTGTTTACCTCCCAGTCGCGCGCGCGCGCCGCCTGTCGGACAAGCAGTTAAACTACCGAACCCCTTGTTCGAAAGCTTACGACCTATCCAGCTGCCGCTAGTACCTTCCTATTGTAAAAGGACCTCAGGTTTGTATAGTTAGGAAAAATGCAATTTTGGACAAATTGTCATTTTAACAGTTGAATTGTCCGGGGGGTAAGGCGCAACACGTAGTTTAACGCTCTACGGTTTGTGACCGAGACGAATTGTATCTTAATTGAACTGCAACTCGGGGTTGCCTGCAACCTCCCAGCAGTTATCAGTTTCGATTTTAGATACTTGGTATTGTCATGACAACACCAAATCAGCTTTTGTATTTACCGAAATCCGTTTCGTTTAAATATAATTGCTCGAGCGTATTCTTTATGCTCGATGGTTCTAGCCGAACGCATTCCTTCGTGGGGAATAATGGATTATCCTGGCAAAACTCAGGATGACGAGTCACCGAGAGCTACTGCGTATTGAACTGCCTGATAGCGGCTCAGTATCAGCTAGGTCTCGGAGATGCACGGTCGGTTACGTCTCTCTCTCCCCTGGTTTGATTGACTACCGAACCGTATCTCTGCCCAACAATCATGGACTTAGGTCTCTGATTAACGGGGATTCTCGCAATAATGAGGACTATCTACTGCTGTGACGCTCGATTTCATCGCCTTCGACATTGCGAGAATTTTCAACAGAGATATCTCTTGGACTTTCATCTTTCTGTTTACCGCACGGTAACAGAAGTGTACTAGTCACCCGCTGCATCGCACCGCGATAATGCGAATGATTTTTGCAGACATCTGAGGTTTGTCTTCAAAATATCTCGTATTCGTAGGTGTGAAATTATTCATTGTTCGGCCCGAATTAACAGATGTGTCAGAAGACATCGCCTACTCTCCGACCTGACAGCTCTACTTCCAAATGTTCAGCCCATGAGAAGCAGTTCTTCAGGCAGTATTCCCCTGTGTCTTCATTACTGAAAAGCGCTCCGCTTAATTGCAACTACGATCTCACCGAGACAGCAATGAAATAGCGGTTAGCGTTCTCAGGTTGTAGCCACAGGTCTCAGAATCTTGAGAAATCCTTACTCTCGGTTCAGCTGTGAAGACGTAGGTTGCATTTTCTGTACACCTTCGTCTTCAACGACACATAGTGTTGTTTCTCCTTAGCCGAGAATCAAACTATACTATGAGATCTTGCCATCAGGGACCTCGGTCTCTAGAAGGCAATTGACTTTCGCCTGTTGGGCACATGCCTTAAGAGAGTCATCACCTTGCCTTCTTGGCATCGGTGACGAACAAATTATTTGTTTAGTCTCTTGGCATAACCCTTTAAGGACGAAGGTCACGCGACTTGCTCGGGTGCTTGGACAACTTGCTCCTACCGAACGCAGTCAGTCGGCAGCTGTCAGAGCGCCCAAGTCTGTTACGAACTTCGCTGTGGACTTAGTTCGGTTGTTCCATAACACAGTCTTTTCTTCGTCCTACGGCTTGTCACAGTACCCATACCATCGACACCCACCATTGAGTGTCGGTGTCCTATCCACTACCGAGAAGAACAACTTCGCTGCAGACGGATAGACCAGTATGGGTACAGGACATCACCGAAGTCGAGAAGAGGGATAGGTCATACGACCATTCCCTTCTTTTCCTCTGAGGTAATTGCATGAGACTTTTCCTGCGAAGTCAAGCATCCAGGGGATGGGGATTCGTGACGCTCGATTTCGTACCGAATTCGTAGCGAAGACTCTGAACCCTTCGTTCCTGACGATTGGTTAGAGTCCTTCACAATCCCCTCCCTAATGGACTTCACCGCACCTTCGATGCGAAGGAGATGCTGCTTTGTCCTGTGAAAGCGCGACCGGCGCTTTCTGAAGAAACTCGACATCCCAGGCTGAGTGTTGAAGACTCTTCGTCAGCACCAAGATGACCTAGAAGTACACTCCCTCGAGTTACACAAGAACTTCTCCGTGGCGCAGGTACTGAAGCAGGGGTCTGGTACAACCAGACCACTGGCACCTCCTTCTACCTTTAGGATATTGCCCACAGGTCCTTGGATCGTTTTCCTTGGGACCCGTGGTGGCTGCTCAACACGTTGTGTAGCTAACCCAGACCCTAAGCAGGCTGAACAGCATCGAGTCCTGGTGTGACTGTAAAGAATAGATAAGTGAATGAGAGAGTGACTGGCTTCTCTTCCTATCTTTTTCTCCCCCCCCCCTCTACCTGTGGGTAGAGGGATACGGTCATCACCTTGCTGGATAAGGACGAGATGCGTGAGCTACTCGACAGAGCCCCATCCTATCCTTTCACTAGGGATGGGAGCGAATATCCACCACTCCTCCTACAAGGGGGGGAAGTGGATGCCAACAAGAGACAAACCATAACTTTATGTTGCCTCTTGCAAATAGGAACTTGTTCTTGTTTGCTGGTACGAAGAGATACGCTTGCCTCTCTTCTTAGTACTTGGTCCAGAGGTCTGACCATTGACGCCCTGCGGTGCACACCCCGATCAATCGGACAGAGGCTTGGATCCCTCCCGCGCTCTTACGACCAGGGAGGCCATTCCAAGGTGGTTCGGCGAACACCAGTCTGAATTCACAAAAGAACTCCAGAATATTCCTGCCCACCAGAGAAGTTGGAAGTGAGTCTTCCTATTGTAAAAGGACCGAAGGTTTGTATGCCGTGTCGGAACAAATGACAATTTGTCCAAAATTGCATTTTTCCTAACTATACAAACCTGAGGTCCTTTTACACATAGTCCCACCTCATGCCACCCCTCACTCTGCAGTTTTTGCTTGGACCAAAAGCAAAAGTGATTTGTTTACCTCCCAGTCGCGCGCGCGCGCCTGTCGGACAAGCAGTTAACTACCGAACCCCTTGTTCGAAAGCTTACGACCTATCCAGCTGCCGCTAGTACCTTCCTATTGTAAAAGGACCTCAGGTTTGTATAGTTAGGAAAAATGCAATTTTGGACAAATTGTCATATCGAAGGGGTAGTGATGGATGAAGGTGACTTTTGTGTGATCGAGGGAATGAGTGATAAGTATGATATGTTGTTAGGAAATAGGTTCCTGAAGAAGTGTGGGATGGTGGTCCATCCGAGCAGGAATATGATTGAGTTGCATAGGAAGGGGAATGTACATGGAGAGTTGTACTTGGATAGGGATGGAGGGGTAAGCAGTAAAATATGGAAGGGAGTGCCGTTGGTTGCGAAAGAGAGTGTAAAAGTGCCGCGAGAAGTTGGAGAAGTTGTTTTTGAAAGTTGCGTGGCCCGATAGTCTTGGGATTGTCAAAGGTGACAAGTCTGCATATGTGGTTGAGGGTGTGGTGCGAACAAGTTGGTAGCGGTGTGATGTGTGACGGGATTTTGGATGGAGAACGGTTTTTTGTGCTCATTGCCCAAGTTGGTAAGAGCGAGTGTGCATGTGTACGACGGGATTTTGGATATGGAGAATCCTCGGTTTTTTGTGGCCTCATTGCCGAGTGTTAGGGAAAAGCGAGTGCGGGGTATAAGTGAAGGTGATTGTGTGGGGTTGTTGTATACGTTGGTGGATGTGGACGACGAAAGATATGTTAGGGTGCGGCGGGTGATGACAGGTAGCATGAAAGAAAGTGATGAGTGGAAGTATGATGAGTTGAGAGAATGAATTGAGGTGGATGAAAATGTTGGTGATGACGAGAGGGAGCGGTTGATGCAGATGTTGTGGGATAGGCGGGGTGCGTTGAGTCGGGGTGACGAGGATTTCAAGGGATCTAAGCTCCCAGAGTTCAAGATAGTTTTGAATGACGATACCCCCATATATCAACGTCCCCGACACTTTTCTGCGCCTATTGCCCGAGAGATTGAGGAACAATGTGAGGAACTTGAGAGAGTGGGAGTGATCGAGAGGAGTGAGAGTGCTTGGAATAGTCCCATAGTCCCAGTATGCAAGACAGATGGGAGTTTGAGGATGTGTGTGGATTACAGGAAGGTGAATGAAGTGACTGTGAAGGAGCGATTCCCGATGAATGTGGTGTCTGATTGTGTGTATAAGATGCATGGGATGAGAGTGTTCACAAAATTGGATTTGGTAAGGGGCCATTACCAGATGCATCTTGAGGAAGGGAGCAGGCATGTTACGGCTTTTTCGAGTGGTAGCTGCCACTATCAATTCAAGAGGTTAAGTTTTGGATTGGCTAATGCGCCTGCTGCCTTCCAAAGGGCGATGAATGTAGTTTTGGCTGGTTTTGATAGAAGGAAGGTGACTGTGTTTATAGATGACGTTTTGATTGCAAGTGAGACTGTTGAGGGGAGAATGGAGGCTGCTTGAGAAGGTGTTAGAACGGTTGGAAGAGGTTGGAGTGAAAGTGAAGCTGGAGAAGTGTACGTGATTGGCTGGGAAGTGGATTTCTGGGTCATAAGGTGAGTGCGAGTGGTGTAAGGAAGAGTGAAAAGTTTGTGGAAAAAGTAAAGGAGTTTCCACGTCCCCGGACCGTGTGGGAGTTGGAGGGTTTTTTGGGTTTGATTGAGTTCGGGAGGAAGTTTGTTAGGGATTGTTCGGGTATAGGAAAGCCGTTGACTGAATGGACCGGGAAGAAAAATTGTACTAAGCTGAGGTGGGATGAGCGAATGGTGGGAGCATTTGAAGAGAATTGAAAAGAGGCAGGGCTGCTAATAGGGGACGTCACCCCCCCTTGGCTTTTCCGGACTACGGTGAGGATGCCAGTAAGCCTTGAGTTGTATGCTGATGCTAGATAATGTTTAGTATGGGAGGATGCTTGGTGCAGATGCAAGAGGTGAATGGGGAGGGACAATTGAGAGTGATTGCGTATGTGAGTAAAGCTTTTAATAAAGCAAGAGCTTAAGTATTCGGTGTTTGAGAAGGAGCTTGCGGCAATAAGGTTTTGTGTGAAAGCGTTGAAAGTGTTTTTGTATGGGGTAAAATTTGTCATAAGGACAGATCATCGGCCGTTAGTTTATATGATCAAGAAGGAAAGTGTGAATGCTAGGATTGCGAGGACAATTGAGGATTTGAGTGAGTTTGATTTTGGCTTAGAATATGTGCCGGGGAGTAAAAATGTGATTGCTGATACGATGTCTAGGATGCATGGTAAGGACAGTGGTTTTGTGAAAAGTGACTGGGATCCGAATATGGTACCTGAGGGGTTGGTTGTAAAAGAGAGGTTTGAAGGGAATGACAGAGTGTGTGAATGTTTGTTTTCAGCATTGAAAAACTTGGAAGGTGAGGGTCTGGTTGAAGAGGTACCCGGTAGTGTGAATGAGTTGCGAGTGAAGTTGATGAGTGATGTGCAGAAGGAAGTGGCATATGCGGAGGAACAAGGTGGGCAAGGAGAAATGTTGCATGAATTGTTGTCAGCAGTAGCTGAGTTGTTTGGAATAAAAGTGTTGTTGTATTTTGGATGGGAACAGACCGGTTGAATAAATTCGAGGAAGAGGGAGTACAGGTAATGAACGTGGGGTTTTGATGATTCAGTGCGGGGAACGTGGTTGTAATTGGTTGGTTACAAAAAGGGACTGTGAAGGGGATTTGAGTCAGAATTGTGGAAATGGGGAATTAACTGAGGATGAATGTGATGAGGAGGATTGTGATGTGGATAACCAGGTGGATGTGTTAGTGAATGTGTGTATGCATGGGACTCGAGGGAAAATGGTGACGTTTGTCCGAGTAAATGATAGTGAGTACTGTAGTTTGGTTGACACAGGGGCACAAGTTTCCTTGGTGAGTGGGTCAGTGGTGAGTAAACTTGAGAGATGTGATTGGGAAGTGAAAAGGCAGTCTACAAGTGTGAGAATACATGGGTTAGGACAAGGAAGTGTTTTAGTATGGGAAGAGGTACGGTTAAAGGTTAGGTTGGGAGATCTTGAAGTAATGCATAACTTTATAGTTATAGGAGAAAATGATATGCCATCTTGCTTTTTAATAGGGATAGATTTTTTGAGGATCCACGATATAGACATAGATATAGGAAATGGAATTCTTAGAAAGGGGGGCAGACAAGTAGCTAGGATTCAAGATGGTAATGTATTTGTAGCAAACTTTGTGGGTATGATTGATATTGCTAGGAGTGAGAATGATCTGTTGATGTGAGGAAGAGATTTGAGGAAATGCAAAATGAGTGCCTGGAGATAAGTGTGTTGCGACAATGTGTTTTGGGAGGAGTGCGTGTGGAAGACTGGCCATGTGAGTTGGATGTATATAAGAGGGTTGCTAAACGTTTTGTGGTGTGCAAAAACATAGTGTACTTTTTGCATCAGGAAGGGGTGTATGACAAGGAAGTGTATGTGCCAGTGTTTTCTGTTGAGTCAGCTGTGAGTATGTGTTTGTTGGTGCATGATCAGTTGGGCATATGGGAAAAAATAATTGTTGTGGGAATGCATGAGAGAGAGATTGTATGCTCCTGGGTTGAATAAGATTTGTGTGGATGTGGCTGTCACGTGTGAAGACTGTCAGAGGGGAAAAGTATCAGAGTGTGCATGCAAGTCCACCTGTGTTGCGATTGCAGATGAAAGAGTCGTTTGAAATGCTTGTGATTGATTGTGTTTCTTTGCCTAGGACTGCGAGAGGACACGTGGGGATGATTGTGATGGTGGATCACATGAGTAAATTTGCTTATGTGGTTCCCATCAAAGATAAGAGGAGTGAAACTGTTGCACGAATGGTGGGTCAAGTGATGTTGCCCATGTGTGTGTGTAAGCCGGCAAAAATGTTGAGTGATAATGGACCTGAGTTTGTGGGATGGGAATTTGAAGGAATGGGGTATTGTGCATGTGTATTCTACTCCGTATATGCCCAGTGCGAATGGGTTGGCTGAAAGGACTGTTAGGACGATGACTGAGATTTTGCGAATGATGAGCAAGGGCGACAAGGATTGGGATATGTATGTAGGACATGCAGTTTGGGTATATAACGCCACACTGCAGAAGAGTATAGGTATGTCTCCTTGTAAATATGTGTTGAATTTTGAAAGGATTGTCAGACCGCGGTTGGGTCTGTCAGAAGGTGATCGGGATTTGTGGAAGAAAGCGAGTGAAAGGTTTGAGAGTTTTAAGATTGGGGATAAGGTGTTGAAAGAGGTGGTTGAGATGGGAAGAATGAATGTGAATAAAGTAAGGGAGAAATTTGAAGGGCCTTTTGAGATTTTGGAAGTGGGACCGAGTGGATTGAGTTATGTTTTGGGGAAATTGCGAGTAGGTGGGGGAATGGATGAGGTTAGGGCACACCATAACCAGATCCGTAAGTGGAGGGAAGTACCACAGTAAGTTCGGCAGAATGCGATGAGTGAGTGGTTGAGGGTGAATAAGTATGAGCCGACTGTCGGTGAACAAATTGGTCTGGGAGATCGACAGTTGGTGTTGGTTGAGTATGGAAGAAAACAGAAGAGTGTGGAGAGAGGAAGTGGAAGGAAAAAGCGTGAACGGCATGGTAAAGGGCTTGGTGGTAGGGTGCAAACGGTTGATAAAGCGTGTGCTACGGATGACTTTGGGGGAATGAATGATACTTGTAGTGTATGTGGGTTTGAGTTGACAGGGACAAATAAGACTTCAGTGAGAAGGAAACTGAGTAGTGAGGAGGTAGTTGATAGGATGGATAAGTCTTTGCAGGATTTTGACAGAAGTATGGATGAACTGAGTGGTTTGGTGGCCGAAATAGGGGAGATGTTGGAACCAGACTTAGAAGACATCGGTGAAGTGGTGAATGGAATTTGGGAGGATGGTAGTGAGGGAGATAATGGGAGTTTGAAAGAAAGTGGTTTGGAAGAAGTGAATGGTGATGTAACTGAAAGAGTGTATGATGGTCCTCAAACAAGATCCAGGGGACCTGCATCTGAGCATCCTTGGGTGTTGCGAAAGGCAATTTAGTGTGGATGTTGTGAGTGTAAGGAGATGTTGTCAAATGTAATGGGGGAAGTAATATGGAGGAGTAATGATAGTTTATATTTGACAACATCTCCAAAGGTTGAGAGAGAGAGAGAGAGAGAGAAGAGTTGAGAGAGAAGAGAGACGAGAGAGAGAGAGAGAGAGAGAGAGATTAGAGGAGAGAGAGAGAGAGAGAGATTGGTGGAAGAATGAATGGGAGTGGTTAAATGGCGGTCGGAAGTATGTCTGTTGTGGCGCTTTGTAGGAAGTCAATGGAAGTTTGTTACGAGAGTCAAGCAGAGAGGCGTCTGGTCAAGTCAGTGTCGGTTTTGACAGCAGTTGTCCTTTGGTGTTTAGTTGTTTTGGTGGTAATTGATAGATTTTGGGGTTGTGAAGTTGTTGTGCGTGTGTCTGTCTAGTTGTGGTGAGGTTGAGAAGGTTGGTGGTGCATTTTCGGTGTCTGTTAGTGGTGGTTGGGGCAGTGTTGGTTTTGACGGGTTGTTGTACTTCTGTAAGTCGTGTGGTTGTACGTGTTTTTTTAGGGTGTTTTGGTGTTTCATCTGCATCGATTTGTCGGGTTATTGAGTTTTTGTGGGGTTGTGGGTCTCGGGGGGGTTGGTTTGTGCTTGGTTGTTGGCGGTGGTTGTGTCGGCTAGCCTATAGCCTATATCCAGTGGACAGCACAGCCTAACCCTTAGTAGCAGAAGCCAGAGGTGAGTACCTGTTTGTGTTTTTTGTTCTGTATGTAGGTATGGGTCAATTGTCCTGCTGTATTTTGTAGTGTTAAATGGAAAGTGTGATTGAGGGTGGGTTTGATAGCCAGACAGTTTAAGTTTATGTGGGGAGGTTACTTGTTTTTTGTGATCCCGCCACAAAATGACAAATTTTTAAACAATTTGTATTTTTCATAACTAACAAACCTGAGGTCTTAACATTAGGATAATACTAGTGCCAAGCTGGAAACCAGTAGAATTAAAATTCAACCTGTGAGATCCAGGGACTATTGGCATCTATACCAGGTCACTGGGCTTGCATTACCCAGAATGCCCTCCGTGTCCCGTGACCAGCCAGTTACCTTTCCAACCCAGTTTAGACTGCTAGAGGGGTGGTCAGAGGTGGGCGTTTACCTATTAAGACCTCAGGTTTGTTAGTTATGAAAAATACAAATTGGTTAAAAATTTGTCATTTGTTCATATACGGAACAAACTTTTGGTCTTAACATTAGGATAGACTTACTTATATGTGGGACCAGTCTTTATAACTGACTGGGAGTTTGCCACCTTTATCCATTTCCGAATAGTATGTGTATTCTAAGACAATGGACTATAACCCTTGAACCAAAGATACATGAGAATCTATTGGTTTCCCCCACTGGGTGTTCGTACGATGCCATGGTTTATTATACTACAGAAGAAGGAGAACTCTCCATGCTCCTAAACCATTCCTGTCCCTTGCACCTGGATCTATTATCACCCCTCTCTTTCCCTACTACAGAGAGGAGTGTGTTGCTACTGAAAAGTATACTATACTCTAGATTATCTTTACAGTATAGCTGACCACCTCACCTGCATCCAGTCCATTCCAGCTTATGATGGTACTCTCCTTCATACTGCCTGTAGATAAAGGAGTAGAAAGAAAGTAGTAAAGAAGAAAGACCAGTCATCTCATTCATTCTGCTTTCATACATTCATCTTAGACTAGACACAAACTGACCAGCCAGGGGTACCGGATGAGCTATACTACTTGCTGGGCCGCCACCACTGGACCCAAGGAAAAAGTGTCCAAGGATCTATGGGCAACATCGTTTAAATAAAAAGAAGTGAAAGTTGTTTGGCATTGCCAAATACCAGCTTTCAGAATTATCTCTACAGACATATTTTTCTTGAATGCCAAAGAAGTGCTCAAGCCCCTGATGTCATGAGCTTTAGCCCTCTCCTGGCTATTTGACCCTCTGTCTTCTGTTATGTATGCATTCCTGATTGTTCCTCTTAGCCAAAACAATATTGTATTCCTGGACACTTCCTTTTTGATCCGTCCTGTACTAACGAACAGTCTCCGGCACCCAGGCCTTAGGTGCCTTGTCCTTCTTAAGTACTACTCTCTTAGTACCCTGACGGGACACAGAAGCATCTCTTCTTTGTCATTGTCTACGAAATTCACCAGAGAAGGAATGGAAAAAAAGAGTCGAATCTGCCATCCACTACTGATGGATTTTTAGTTTTGGCTACGAATTCTGGAACAAACTCGAATACCATTGACTTCCAACCTCTCGAATGCTTTACCACATATGACAAACCATGCAGTTCCCCCACCCTTTTGGTTGAGGCTAGGGCCAATAAGAAGACTGTCAGGGTCAGGCTTCTATCTGTGGACTGCTTTAATGGTTTGTAGGGGGGTTTTGTAAGACTACTCAGTACCATGGTCAAATCCCAATCTGGGGCTTTTAGTTCTTTTGGCGAACAGGACTGCTCAAAACTCTTCATCAATATAGCTAGCTCCCATGAAGACGAAATGTCCGCACCTTCCATGCGTAAGATAGAGGCTAGAGCAGCCCTGTACCCCTTTACAGCAGATACAGACATATGCCTTTCTGTCCTGAGATATATCAGAAAGTCTGCTAATTGCTGAATAGTGGTTCCGAGTGGAGAAAAGTTCCCTCTACGACACCAATCACAGTTTGCTGACCATTTCCCTTGGTATACCGCTGCTGATGACTTTCTGATATCTGTCTTGCTGCTTTCTGAGAAAAACCTCTCGCTCGCAGGGGATACTTGACAGTCTCCATCCGTGAAGTGATAGGGACTTCACCGACTGGTGGTACCTCTTCATGTGCGGCTGACATAGTAGGTTGCCCCATGGAGGTAATTCTCTTGGCACGTCTATTAGGAGTTCCAACAGGTCCGGAAACCATTCTGCCTTCGGCCATAAAGGTGCTATCAGAGTCATTTTGAGGTTCTGTGACCGCATTACCTTGTTCAGAACCTGACGGATTAGACAAAATGCAGGAAATATGTAAACGTCCAGATTGTCCCATGGGTGTTGTAGCGCATCTTCTGCTACTGCCTCTACATCTGGGACTACTGAACAATACACTTCCAACTTTTTATTGTACCTGGTTGCGAATAGGTCTATGATCAGCCTCTCCTACAATATGAGCATTCTGTCCACTACCTGTTGATGCAGGTACCACTCCGTTCCCAGGATCTGATCCCTCCGGCTCAACTTGTCGGCCACTATGTTTCTTTTTCCCGGAATGTATCTGGCCCTGATGTCTACTAAGTTCTCTACAGCCCACTGGTGAAGTTGAACTGTCATCACGTGTAACTGACATTATGCAGCTACTTCTGTGGTGTTGTCTGACATCAATACCACTGATTGCCCTGTCACCCTCGCCCGGAATTCCTGAAGTGCTAGGAATGCTGCTTTTAACTCCAGCACATTTATATGGAGTTCTCTGTCCTCGCCACTCCATTTTGCTGAGATCATCAGCTCCTCCATATGGGCTCCCCAACCTTTGAGTGACGCGTCTGAGAACAGCAAGAGATCCGGTGAGGGTTGTTGAAGGGGAACACCCACTGTCAGATTGTTGTCCTGCACCCACCACAGTAAATCTTTCCTCGCTTCTGCCGACAAGGGAATTTGCTTGTACGGGTGATCTACCGTTGGTGACCAAAACTCATTCATCCTCCATTGTAGAGATTGAAGGTGTAACCTCCCTTGTGGTACCAGCTTCTCCAAGGAAGTTAGAATTCCCAGTACTAACTGCCACTGTCTTGCTGGCTGAGTTTGTTTTTCCAGAAAGGCATTCACCACTTGTTTGAATTTCTCTACCCTCTGGTCTGCCAGGAATACTTTGGCTTTTACTGTGTCTATAATCATACCCAGATACACCAGCCGTTGACTTGGATCCAACTTCGACTTCTGATTTATCACAATTCCTAAGCTGTGACAAAACTGCAGGAGGGCACCTTGTCCTGAAGTAATTTTTCTCTGGACTTTGCTATCACCAGCCAATCGTCTAGGTATCTTATTAGCCTGATCCCCTGAGCATGAGCCCATGTCGACATGAGAGTGAACACTCTTGTGAAAACTTGAGGAGATGTTGTTAATCCAAAGCACAGGACCTTGAACTGGAAAACTTTCTCTGCAAGACTGAAGTGGAGAAATTTCCTGGAAGACTGATGCACCCACACTGAGAACACGCAGCGAAAGAAATGTAAAAAGTGAAAATTAATAAAATCGGGCAAACTAAAAAACTGGCTTTAAAACAGATAGAAAGTAATCATGTCCTATCTCAAAGGCGGTAGGAAAGTAACTGGCTGGTCACGGGACGCGGAGGGCATTCTGGGTAATGCATGCCCCGTGACCTGGTATAGATGCCAATAGTCCCTGGATCTCACAGGTTGAAAATTAATTCTACCGGTTTCCAGCTTGGCGCTAGTATTATCCTAATGTTAAGACCAAAGGTTTGTTCCGTATATGAACAAAGAGGAATATTGCAATACACCCCCTGAACACCTGAACTGGCCCTGGTCACTTACCAGCCCGAACCATCATTTATTAAAAATTTACCAAATCTTTGGTTAAAAATAAACGATCAGTGTTGCCAATCTCCTGGCTAACACCCTCGTTACCTAGTTACCAGCCCACCGCTAGTAGCCCTGCCTCAGGGCGGGCCGTCACACCTGCCCTCTCACGTCAATCACTTATCGTTCGCGGTGGAGTACAGATGTATCCACAGCGAACTCCTTTTTGGTCTTGCCCGGCCTTCATTTGCACCTTTGATTTGATTGAATTTGGTGACGAATTACGCATCCCTTTGGATTACGGTTTGGATTGCTCTTAATACCTTGTCATTAGACATTGATTCTGCAAAGGAAGAAACAACACAGGCTACGACAACGACTACTGCATCCTCGGCCACGACATCACAGAAAACGACGAGCGGGAGTTCAACAACGTATCGTCTTTGCCAACAATGCAAGAAAAGGATGAGTACCCTATGACACGATAGTCCTTCCTTATGCGTAAATTGTAGGCCTGTTCAATATAATGTAAAGACCAGATGTTTGGAATGTCAGGAGTGGTCTTTGGACCAGATGTTAGGGTATCTCAAACATAGGAAAGGTCTCGTATTAAGAAGTAACTGTAGGCAGGAAGAGACAAATAACGTAGATAAAGATAAAGACTTAGAGACAGTGCTCTTTAAGAGACTTGAGAGTACGCTGACATCGAGTATGACATCTCTGTTACCGATTTTATGTCAAGATTATGTGAGGATAGATAGAGCAATAGGGATACTGAAAATTTACTAATCGTTCTGTTCCAGCTCCCCTGCCTGTTCCAGAATCAGCCCTAACCGGTGCTGGGGTTATGGGGATCCGCAAGCCCACGGGCAGGATCCGCCGTCCCCCCTGGCGCGGAGCAGGCAGTGTTGGCAGCAGATTCCCCTTCCCTCGATGTGTAAGTTCTCAGGATGATAAAAACTTAGGTCAGATATAGACGATAGGGATAATAGGCTACATAGTGTTTAGTTTAGGAAGAGAAGTGCAGGCTTCTTCGGGTCGGTTTTCTATTAAAAGTAGTAGTTTTTAGAGGCACAGGGTCCTTAGAGCATCTTTAGGCTTTTTCCTGCTTCGAGTTCCTTGCATCAGAAGCTTTTAGGCCAGGGTTGGTCTTTCAGATATGCTCCTTAGTCTTTAAGGTTAATTTCCTCTACGGTATACGATACGATAATTGTTAATATCAACTAATTCTCCGTTCAATGCATATTGACTTACGATATTCAGTATGAAGAGAAATCGAATAAAATTAACTACGGTTAGCCTAGTGTTCACGATGATATATCGTATGCATATTCAGTAGCCTAGCCTAACCTAAAGTATTCGCTGTACAACATATCCGTAGTTATTTTTATATTGGCTAACGCTGTAGGCTTAAGGCATTCTTGACTTCGGATAATTCAATACAGGTGTAATTGAAAACGAACGAGAATCCGATCTGAGGATAATTAATATGAATGTAATCGAACAGAATGAAGATCGGATTCTGTCCGACTAAAGCATTATAATTGTATTATGTGTATCATCATATTGGCGTAGTATAAACACTAAACTCGGCAGTCATTCACGCTGGAATCAGCGGATGACGAATACGGGTTTGCGTCGCCGTATCCATCTCATTCTCTCCTGATTGACTAAAATGACTAACGTAACAACACTCTCACTTATGCCAAGTTTGTACAAACGTCTTAAAGGAGACGTGTCTTCAACTATGTTGACATTTAATATAGTCAATGAGGTATCTATCTTGGGGCATATAATCAGATGTCAGATATAAGAAATTTGTATGTATGTATGACGTCTTCATACGTTTAACAGACTATTGCCGTCAGTATTTACATTGAGCTTATGTCAATTACAGTTACAAATTATTACCAGTCGTATTATCAAATTACAATGACAACTGAAATTAATATTAGGCCTAATAAAGTTAATTTAATTACCTTTAAATATTATTTTATTACTTTAAAATTAAATTATAATTACACTAGCTTGTCGTCAAACAGCACTATTGTAAGAAGGTGTGGTTTAGACAGACAAGGATGCCGGCTAGTCTATTTTTTTTTTTTCTCCTTGGCTTCAGATTCAACCATATCACTTGGTCTCGGCTAATGTTTTTGTCCTTAGTTAGCATATTAATGAATATCTGGATACTTAACTTATGTAACGAAGTCATACTGTTCGTCTTACGATGTAATTTAAGACCAAAATTTGACTGATACGTCTCATTGGAAGCTAGTTTTTCCCTCGGGTTAGATGGCGTTAAATTTAGGATTCCGTTCGTTTTTCACTCGTTTTCATAGGTATTACGAACCTTACACTTTATATACGTTATTAATCCTTTGTCTGTGTGAAAACAACAGTAATGAGCTCTTTCATGCTATTAGTTTCTTTTACCACGGCTGCGTTGGAATTCATACATAAGCTCGGGACTTCTGTCCAGGTTGCTGATGAACGTAATTTTGCCTTATTAGCTTCAGCTGCATTTATAACATGAATACAGTAATTACCGTCCCACGCGGATGAATACAATAACTGATGTAGCTATCGGATTCGATTACTGGTTCACACGCTGATCACTACAAATAAAGTGATGTTGTTATAGGAGTCGATCGCATTAGCAACAAGTTCTCGTTCGGTTGTTCATAGCTGTACGGAGTTATACGAGTATTATCGTTAAGATAATACCCTTTTAACTTGCTGCAATTTGCGGAGGTGGAGATATTAGACGATCGTAATTTCTCTCTCTCTCTCTCTCTCTCTCTCTCTTTTCCCTGATTTTATCTCTCTCTCTCTTTTCCCTGATTTTATCTCTCTCTCTCTTTTCCCTGATTTTATATTCTCTCTTTATCCTAGACGATTGTGTTTCTCTCTCTCTCTCTCTCTCTCTCTCTCTCTCTCTCTCTCTCTCTCTCTCACTTTTCTGATTTCATATTCTCTCCATATTCTCTCATCCTATTTTCCACGCTCTCCTAACACTGGACTCATTGTGCAACAGAGGTTTTTCTTCCTTTCACACCTTTTCAAACTTTCTCAATTTCCCTTCAGCGCTGACTGACCTCATAGGTCCCAATACTCGGCCTTTGGCCTAAATTCTATTTTTAAACCCAACAATCTTGCTGTCTGAGTTAGTATTAGAGTAGGGAGCGAATATTCGGAATATGTATAAGGTATTCATGATATGATATATCACAAGAGGATTTTAAGTATTAGGAAAGATAGGAAAGAACATGTCTGGGTCTATCTGAGGGTATTCTTCCAAGTGCCAACCAGGCAGAGTACAGACAGGCAGGTACAACACTACAAGAGAGGACATCACTACGATCGACGACACCGTTGTCTCCTCCGTACATGAGAGGCCTAAGGCCACATGGGAGGTCTTCAGATTCCCTCCATACATGAGAGGCCGAGAGCCACATGGGAGGTCTTCAGATTCCCTCCATACATGAGAGGCCGAGAGCCACATGGGAGGTCTTCAGATTCCCTCCATACATGAGAGGCCGAGAGCCACATGGGAGGTCTTCAGTTTTTCCTCTACTCAGGTGAGGCACATAGCCAGCTGAGAGGAAACAGGTTTGTATCCCTTCCGCACTCAATGAGTTTTTGACCTGTAGGTAGAGGTGCAGGGAGTTTTTTCCCTCCACATATGGCAGGCCTAGAAGGCCACACATGGGAGATTAGCTTGGACGAGTGACAAATGAACTTGAGACTGACTCGCGTACTCAATTATATTGACTGACAACTAGTACAGTGGAGGGCCGGGCAGATTTGATTCCCCACCTCCAAATTAATGTTGTTAATCGGGCTAGTTCAGGTGTTCAGGGGGTGTATTGCAATATGAAGTTTTTATTGTAAAACTAATATTGTAATACCTACCTGAACACCTGAATGATTCCCACCCTCCTCCCCTCTCATACAGTTATTGAGTTATGATTGACGTGAGAGGGCAGGTGTGACCGGCGTGAGGCAGGGCTACTAGCGGTGGGCTGGTAACTAGGTAACGAGGGTGTAGCCAGGAGATTGGCAACACTGATCGTTATTTTAACCAAAGATTTGGTAAATTTTTAATAAATGATGGTTCGGGCTGGTAAGTGACCAGGGCCAGTTCAGGTGTTCAGGTAGGTATTACAATATTAGTTTTACAATAAAAACTTCATTTCTTAACTTTCGTTTTACCTAATTTCTTTTAATTCCTTTTCTTTCATTTATTTTATGCGTATTAAGTTGCAAATTCTTAACTTGGCTTCATTGGTTGATGCCGAAGTTATTTTGTAACTAATTGGGCATTTTGTTCATGCCACTTACCTGACAGATATATATATAGCTGTATTTTCTGAAGTCCGACAGAATTTCAAAACTCGCGGCACACGCAGTGGGCGGCCAGGTGGGTAGTAGCCATTCCCGCCGCTGGGAGGCGGATATCAGGAACCATTCCCATTTTCTATTCATATTTTTTTCTGTCATCCACCCGGTCGGTAAACTACTGTTTTTACCAGACCGCCACCTCCCAGGATTTTTTGGATTTGACTCGCATTTAAGTATCTGATTGATTGTTGGTATGATTTTGGATTGTTGGATTGGCATACGCAATAGTGGACCGTTTTTTGACTGGATTGGCTTTTCTGTCAACGTGATGTCTGGATCAAGTGCAGTGAGTTTCAGAGTGTGTGTGAGGAGTGATTGTAAGGTGAGGCTACCGAAATCATCGGTAGACCCCCACACAGTATGTATGAGTTGTAGGGGGCATATTTGTTTGATGGATGATCGGTGCAATGAATGTGATGGATTGGCCGATGATGATTGGAGGGTGTATGATTCCTATCGGCGTAAATTAGAACGCGATAGGATCAGGAGGTCTTCCTCCAGGAGTGGTTCTACCAAAGGTAAGGGTGATAATATTTCTCCTGTAATAACACCTGTAGATTTTGCATCTCCTAAACCTGTGTTGCCTTCGGGCCCTGAATCTGTGTCGGGAGAGGGTAATGCTCTCTCTCTTATTTTGGAGTCTCTACGTACTCTAGAGACCAAAGTGAAAGCCTTGGAAACTGGCTCAGTGCAAGTGCGTGATCGTTCCCCTAGTGTTGTGGAGGGGGCGTCAGATCGGCCCCATAATGCCTCTAGGCCTAGACCGCTATCGGACTCCCAGGAATCAGGGAGGGGGTATGTCGAAAGCCGCAAGAGGGTTACGGGGGCTCCCCACCGATCTGGCGTCCCTTTGGCAGGCCTTGTTGCGAAGTCCCAGGCTGTCAAGGAGCGCGCACGGGCGCGCATCCTTAAGGACTGCTTTTCGTCCTCCGAAGCGTCCTCCTCCCCGCGCAAGGGTTGGGGGGAGCGCTACAGAGAGACTCTCGTCCGCTGAAAAGGAGTTTCAGGTTGAGGACGCTTCAAGTCCTGTATCGCTGCTTTCTTCGGAGGACACTTATGACGCTTTTCTGCCTCAGAAGAGAGGCGAAAATCTCCATGCCCGGGTACTGAGGACGCTGGGTTGCGCCGCACAGGCGCGTATCCCTGAGAAGCAAGGTTAGCTGTAACCTGTCGAGAAGGAAGGAAGGGAGGCGTCCCTCGCCCCTCCCCCGTTTCTTCTAGCAGGATCCAGCCCTTTTTGCTCCCCTTCTGTTCGTTCCTCATACCAACGAAGAACATTCTTTTGGTCCCTTCAGGACCAAGCCTATCGACGCTTATGGCTCAGAGGACTCGCCCAGCAGCAGTCGAGCCTAAGCGGAGGAAGGACCTTAGACTGCCCGTTAAGAGGACGAAGCAGTCTCCTTCTCCCTCTCCTCGCTCGTCTCTTTCGCCGATTGCGTCTCCTTCGGCGATTCGCCGATCTCGTTCGCCCGCTAAGAAGACGGGTCGTCAGGACGCTTTCGTTCCCTCTCGACGTCATGGGCAGGCTGCTTGCCGTGATTTTCGGGAGGACGCTCAGGACGCTTTTGAGTGCGCTCAGGACGCTTTTGAAGACGCTCGGCAGGACGCTTTTCAGGACGCTTCGGGGGACTCCGGCCAAGAAGAAGACGTACACCAGGACGCTGGGTTGCGCGCACAGGCGCGTATACCTGAGAAAATGTCTACCTTTTCGTTGAGGAAACGTAAGGACGCTTCTCTTGCAAGTGAGGCTGCCTCGGGCGTCGCTAAGGACGCTCATCGCTGTCAGGACGCTCTGCCTCCTTCGAGCGGTAAACGCCACAAAGAAGACAGCCTAGATAAGGCTTCTACCAGTAAACATTGGGGGTCTTTGATTAATGCAAGACCCGATAGACGTACGCCCTCTCCGGAGAGGCGGTCTCCTCTTCTGATTAGAGAAGAAGGAGAGTTGAGTAGTCCTGCTGACTCAGGAACCTTCTGCTGCCTCTTCAATCTCGGACTATAAAGTTCTTGTGCGGCTGTTGCGTTCGTCCTTCGAGGACAAGTTCCAGCCTGCAGCTCCCAAGTCTCCTCCTTCGCAGTTTTCATCCTCTAAGACTTGTAAGACCCCGGAGTTTGTCGAAATGAAGACTTCGCTCTCTACTAAGCGGGCATTCAAGAAACTCCAAGACTGGATGGAACGAAGGAAGGATCAAGGCAAGACAACTTTCACCCTTCCTCCCGCTAGACTCGGCGGTAAAGGAGGTATGTGGTATAAAACCAAAGAAGATGTGGGTGTGAGAATCCCTTCTTCAGCACAAGGGGATTTCTCCAGCTTGGTGGATTCTCAAAGGAGGTCCCTTTTATCCACTGCTAAAGTGACCTGGACCCCTACGGAGACGGACCATCATTTGAAGGGGCTGCTCCGGACTCTTGAAGTATTCAACTTCCTAGACTGGTGCTTGGGAGTTCTGGATCTGCAATCGAGAAGCCCAGAGTCTCTCAGTCTGGGGGAGCTGTCCAGCGTGCTATCATGCATGGACAAAGCCGTCAGGGATGGTTCAGAGGAGCTGGTCTCTCATTTTGGGACGGCCTTCTTGAAGAAGAGAGCTTTGCTGTGTAATTTCACGGCTCGATCAGTTACTCCAGCTCAGAAAGCGGAGCTGCTCTTTTCTCCTATTACGAACCATCTCTTCCCCCAGACTTTGGTTAAGGACCTGGCAAGCAGTTTGCAAGAAAAGGCAACGCAGGACCTCTTAGCCCAGTCCTCGAGACGTCCGGCAGTTCCTTCCACTTCTTCGGCTTTTGTACGACCGCCGAAGAAGGTTAAACCCTTTCGTGGGGCTCCTCCCTCGAGAGCAGCTCCTCGAGGGAGAGGGCTTGCAAGAGGAAGAGCTTCTTTCAAACCAAAGCCATCCAAGTGAGACGCATGTCCTTCAGACACCAGTCGGAGCCAGACTGAAGTTCTTTGCGGGAGCATGGAGAGAGAGAGACACGGACCCTTGGTCCCTCAAGATCGTTGAGCAGGGATACAAGATCCCCTTTTTAGATCTTCCTCCTCTTTCTACAACTCCCAGAGACCTTTCTCCATCCTATCAGGGAGAAAAGAAACAAGTTTTATTCGATCTTCTACAACAAATGATCGAAAAAAGAGCGGTGGAACAAGTCGCGGACCTGGGGTCTCAAGGCTTTTACAACAGGATTTTCCTAGTACCAAAGCAATCGTCAGGTTGGCGTCCAGTCCTAGATGTAAGCAGGCTCAATCTTTTCGTGGAAAAGACCAAATTCACGATGGAGACGCTCATTCTGTTCTTGGAGCCTTGAGACCGGGCGACTGGATGGTGTCCTTAGACCTGCAGGACGCGTACTTTCACATCCCGATCCACCCTCTTTCAAGAAAGTACCTAAGATTTGTCTTGGGCAAAAAAGTGTGGCAGTTCAGAGCTCTTTGTTTCGGCCTGACCACGGCTCCAATGGTGTTCACCGTAGTCATGAAAAATGTGGCGAGGTAGCTACACTCTTCAGGGATAAGAGTTTCCCTTTACCTCGACGACTGGCTTATCAGAGCTTCGTCGAGAGAGAAGTGTCTGAAGGACTTGCAGTTCATGTTAGCCCTTGCGAAGTCCCTGGGACTTCTTGTCAACCTCGAAAAGTCGCATCTGACCCCGACACAGTCCATCGTGTATCTGGGGATTCAGATGGATTCAGTGGCTTTTCGAGCGTTTCCGTCCCAGGAACGTCAGCAGCTAGGATTAGAGAAGATCTCGGCCTTCTTGGGGAAAGAAACTTGCTCGGCGAGGGAATGGATGAGTCTGCTGGGCACCATTTCATCGCTGGAAAGGTATGTTTCCTTGGGAAGACTGCACCTCAGACCTCTCCAGTTTTTCCTTGCGGACGAGTGGAAGGTCAAGGACGATCTCAATGCGATCTTGAGAATATCGTATCCAATAAAGAGCCATCTAAGATGGTGGTTCGACCCACAGAAACTACAGGAGGGCTTGTCCCTAAGTCTTCTGAGCCCCGACCTAGTGTTGTTCTCAGACGCTTCCATCGCGGGCTGGGGAGCAACACTAGGAGGGGAGGAAGTGTCAGGCTCCTGGAGAGGGGAACAGGTAGCCTGGCACATAAATGTCAAAGAGCTAGCAGCAATCTTTCTGTTGCTGCAGTTCTTCGAAGGGAGTTTGACGAACAAGATCGTTCAAGTAAACTCCGCCAATACCACAGCACTCGCTTATTTGAAGAATCAGGGAGGAACACACTCCAGAACTTTGTTTCACCTGGCGAAGGAGATTCTGCTGTGGGCGAAAAGAAGAAAGGTTACGATCCTGACGAGGTTCATTGCAGGAGTGCAAAACGTCAGGGCCGACCTTCTCAGTCGTCGGGAACAAATCCTACCGACGGAATGGACCTTAAACAAAGACGTGTGTCGAGACCTTTGGAGGTTGTGGGGACGTCCTCTGGTCGACTTATTCGCGACGTCGAGGACCAAGAGGCTTCCTCTGTATTGCTCCCCGGTCCTAGATCCAGAAGCAATCGCTGTGGACGCGTTGCTATGGAATTGGACGGGCCTAGATCTGTACGCCTTCCCGCCATTCAAGATCATAGGCTTCAGACGGGACGAGGTTGACCCTTATCGCCCCGATGTGGCCAGCAAGAGAATGGTTCACAGAGGTCATGTCTTTCCTTGTAGACTTTCCAAGGACGTTGCCCTGGAGGAAAGATCTACTCAAACAGCCTCACTTCGAAAGGTATCACCAAAACCTCTCCGCTCTGGGTCTTACTGCGTTCAGACTATCGAAAAGTTGGCCAGAGCGAGAGGTTTTTCGAAAGCAGCTGCGAGAGCAATCGCAAATGCAAGACGTGCATCTACAAGAGCTGTATACCAATCGAAGTGGGCTTCCTTCAGGGCATGGTGTAAAAAGGAGGGAGTTTCCTCTTCCACGACCTCTGTGAACCAGATAGCCGATTTTCTGCTCTTTCTCAGGAATGTGCAGAAATTAGCAGTCCCTACCATCAAGGGATATAAGAGCATGTTGTCAGCGGTTTTTAGGCACAGAGGCCTGGACCTTTCTGACAACAAAGACATTCATGATCTCTTAAAATCTTTTGAGACTTCGAAGATTCCCCAAACGAGACCGCCTTCATGGAACCTTGACGTGGTTCTTAGGTTCTTAATGTCAAGTCCTTTTGAACCTCTTCAAGCAGTGTCTCTTCGAAACTTGACAAGGAAGGCTCTTTTCCTAACTTCTCTGGCGACGGCTAAGAGAGTTAGTGGGATTCAAAGGAGACAACGCTGTCTGCTCTTTGAGCCCAACTTTCTTGGCAAAGAATGAAAATCCTTCTAACCCTTGGCCGAAAAGCTTCGAGATCAAGGGTATGTCAAGTCTGGTGGGCCAAGAACCAGAGAGAGCCCTGTGCCCTGTCAGGGCTCTCAAGTTCTATGTGCATAGAACAAAAGAGGTAAGAGGTCCCTCAGGTAATCTCTGGTGCTCTGTGAAGAGACCAGAGTTACCTTTATCTAAGAATGCTGTTGCTTTCTTTCTGAGGGACGTCATTAAAGAGGCTCATTCATCTTGCCAGAAGACTGATTTGAGCCTCTTACGAGTGAAAGCTCACGAAGTTAGAGCTGTCGCTACCTCTCTTGCCTTCCAAAAGAATATGTCAATCAAGGACATTCTTGATGGCACCTTTTGGAGGAGCAACTCTGTCTTCGCCTCACATTACCTAAGGGATGTGAGAACGATTTATGACGACTGTAATTCTCTTGGGCCATACGTTTCTGCAGACACAGTCTTGGGGGCTGGAGGTAGCTCTTTCCCTATTTCCCTAGTTAGGTTTAGGTTAGTTTTTATTGTTGTGTTTTTAGGTTGTGGTGAGTCTTGTGTGAAGATCTCCCATCCCTTAGTTTAGTATTCAAGGGGTCTTTGGATAGTTGGTCAGGTGGTGGTCAGTTGCTTCGTTGCCCTCATATGTATGGCTCGATGGTCTTGTCACGTTGAGGTCACTTCCCCGTTGACAGATCATCCAGAGCGCACCAGCACTACAGGTCTTCACCTGGCTGGCAACTCTGATTAAGCAAAAGCAGGCTTAAGTGACAGTAATCACAGAGTCTACTTTGCTAACAGGTGAGGAACCAAGATATACATCATCTACTTAATTTAAGTTTCCTATAAATCCTATTCTGTCTCTTCCCACCATCCAAAGGTGGGATTCAGCTATATATATATATCTGTCAGGTAAGTGGCATGAACAAAATGTTATTGTTATAATACAATTAAGTTTGTTCATACTTACCTGGCAGATATATATAATTAAAGTGCCCACCCTCCTCCCCTCAGGAGACAGGGGCATTAATAAAATATGAATAGAAAATGGGAATGGTTCCTGATATCCGCCTCCCAGCGGCGGGAATGGGTACTACCACCTGGCCGCCCACTGCGTGTGCCGCGAGTTTTGAAATTCTGTCGGACTTCAGAAAATACAGCTATATATATATCTGCCAGGTAAGTATGAACAAACTTAATTGTATTATAACAATAACATATTTTCCTGTATGCCTTGCTTTCTAAGATGAAGTTTTATTCTGATGAGGGATAGTGAGAGATAATGTTACCCTTATTGAAAGGGGGCCTTCTCTTGCCATCAGTGCAAGTCTTTGTTGTAGGTAAGTATGTGCATAAAGCTATGTAAGGCAATGGTTTGTATGCAATTAACATGTTGATGTTAAACTTTCATGTGTACTTACACTGATTCCATTTATTAAAAGATTTTTATTTCTTTCTTTTTTTTTTGCATTGCTCATTTGGGTTAGTGATATTAGTGCACTTACATGTGGTGTACTGTAGGGATTGCAGAAAGCCCATTTGGGATAGTGATGTGTGTGCCTCATGTGGTGCATTGTAGGGGTTGCAAAAGGCCCCTCTGGGATACTGATGTTTAGTGTGCCTCATGTGGTGCACTTTAATGATTACAAAAGGACCGTGTGGGTTAGTGATGTTTGTGTCTCAAATTGTGCAGTGTAGATACTTCAAGTGTGTTTGCAAGCTTCCCTAGTTCCTTTTCCTGCAGTCATTTTTTGGAAATTTACATTCACCTTCAATCTTGCTGTCCAGCCTCTTAATATTACTTCCAAGTGCAATTGTGGGGTTTGCTGTAAGTTTCACTAGATCCTTTTACTCCAAAGCTGCTTCAAATCACTGTTTTTAGTGATAAGTTCTAAAAGGCTGAAAGTGTCCAAGTGCTTGATTGAACACTGATTCATTCAGTTCTGTTATCTAATTTTCTTTACTCCAGTAATTATAAAATGAGAATATGTATACTGCTGCATTTACATCAAGGTTTATTAACCAACTTCATGAACCCTTTACTATAAGAAGAGATGAACATTCTTAACATAAGAGTTTGGCTGGAAAGGAATTTGTTGTTTGTGCAACGTAGTCTAATATTAAAGAGAGAATTGTATACAACTGATGCACTAAAGGTTTACCTTAAAATTCCCTGTCTAATACAATCAATTTTTGAAACGCTTATAACGAAGATACCTAGACCACTGGTTGTCTGGGCAAAATCCTGAGAGAAGTTACTTCAGGACAGAAACGGAAATTGAGTGAAAAGGTTTGAAAGGCTTTTAATCTATTTGTATTTTTCATAGCTAACAAAGATTGTACCCCAGCAAAATATCAGTCTTTCTTCTACCACATTACCACATTGGAGACCAGAGTTTCGCTTTGCTCTCCTTTTCCAAGCCGGTTTTTTAATCATAGCCTGTGCTTTTTTATTTTTATTCAGGACTGAAGTTCCGTGGACGTCAACATTTTTAGTCAAGCCTTTGTTTGCTGTGTTGACCTTCTTTTGGATAGATGTTTTTTGCTGTAGATACGACTTTTTATGGGATTGTGGATAGTAAGATGGTACAGTAAAAGGATTGCAAGGAGGTTTGCATCTACAGGCTGAAGGGATGCTTCAAAGACCCTTAAGTAATGCCTACATTGCACAGCACAAGATGCACTGATGGCACTACCTCCCATTGGGATGGAATGTCCTAAAGGGTAATCCACAGAAAAGTCAAAGCCATGTGAAGGATAATACTGGTCATAAGTGTACACAAAACAATCAAAGTATGCCTCTCATTAGTTTTTTATTATCAGTTTAGTCCTGCTGGATGTTTGTAGTCGTACTATATAACCTACCCCCCATCAGGTTCAGGGAAAGGTAACTCTTCCTGGGAGGTGTAGACAGAAGTCTAAGCATTTAGAGGTGAGGTTGGTCATTGCAGTCCTAGTCATGTTTATTGTAAGTTTGGCACAACATGAGCAATTTAAGGAAAATAACATCTGGGTCCTTTAGGTCAGAAGACAGCTAGTGAGAAAAATCCTGATGAGCAGAATTGATGCTCTGTCCAGTGAATGTATCTTCCTTTTGGTTATAATCCCTTTTGCCAGTGACTGCTGGATAGGAACTAAAACAGTAACCTCTTTCTTATGTTAACACAGTGTAATATGCAGTGAAAGTGCTTTTTCTGTAGCAGCACTAGATGGGACAATGTTAGTATGACCAGAACAGATGTACAGTGTTGTAAGAACAGCAGCTTTTCAAAAGAAATGATGGAATCGGAATTTGCAAGTATAGTAGGTGCTGCTGGTATAATTAGTGTAAAAAATTCAGTTTGCAGCTGAACTCAACAGAATAGCATGAGTTAGACCCAGGCAAACAGTAACCATCGGCATAGGCACAGTAGTAGTAGTGGGCAATGGAGCAGCCATCATTGCACCAGGCACAGCAGAGGAAGTAGGCAGTCCAGTAGTAGTCAGTGTCATAGGTCGAGCAGCAGCAGTTATAGGACTCCCAGCAGACACAAAATGCATACCAAGACAACAGCAATAACCTGGCAAAGATGACCCGACATCAAAGCAAACCAGACATAATGCTTGCATATATCTCATACGTACATTAGCATGACAGTTGTGGGGGAGGGAGTGTTAGTTACTGCCCACTGATAAGTCATAAGTGCACATGCGTGAGCAGCTGCTCATAGCTACTCTGCTTCATCTGTGCAAAGTAAGAATACACTTCTGGAGATATGGACCACAATGTCTTTAAGTGATGGATGGTCTTTGATGAAAAATATGGAATCACAAGTCATAACAAATTCTTTATAAAGTCTTCATTTTTACATTTTTAGGTACAAGATGCCCAGGCGGTGATGCGAATTTACACCATACATAAAAAGGAATGGGATAAGATGAAGAAAAAAGTTTATCAGAAACCAAGCAAGAAACAGAAAACTCATCACAGTGGATAAGTCTTCCAAAATTAAGTCTCGTACACAATTTTTATGAGGTTCTTAGAGATATAATTCAAGTTTCCAGGATTGTAAACTAATTTATCAGAATAAAACCAGTTACTTCATACTTGAAAAAATTTTATTACAATATTTGTTTTGAAATATTTTGCCTATTTTGAAATAATGCAACAGGTTATGTTGATACATTTTGTTATTTTTGCTCTTTCTTTCTGCATAGTTATTCCTACACAGTTATGCTACATAGTTGTCAACAACTTGTTGTAGCCTATGATAATTTCGCTTTAATTCCCTCTAAGCCAGTTCTGACATCTATGGTATCAGCTGTAGGTTACCCAGTCAAATATCACATCTAAAAGCCATACAATGAAGGGTAGCTACTTGTTCTCTGGTGACACGTTTGTTGATATCCCTATCAATTCTTGCAAATGATTCATGTCCCTATCAATTCTTGTGAATAATTTAAATATTACTCTAATAACATTGTAGTGATAAAATAAAGTGAAGAAATAAGTCCCAAAAAAGGGTAATGCATGTAAAGTGAAGAAATATCAGTCCCCAAAAAGGGTACTCTGCACTGTGGGCATTTCTAAATGTCGCATCCTTTCTTAATTTTCTGGTCAACCACTCACCCTCTCTCTTTTCAGTATAAAGCACTGAATGGTTGAAACTGCCACAGCTTAGCTTCATAACCAAATTTTAATTAACCCTTAAATGCCAAGCCGGTATTTCCGAAAGTTTCTCAGGTATGCCGGCGGCATTCGAGAGTGAGCGCCGAATTGGAAAAAAAGTTATTTTAAAAAAATCACAGCACGCTTAGTTTTCAAGATTAAGAGTTCATTTTTTTTTTTGCCCGAGTTTAGTATGCAACCATCAGAAATGAAAAAAAAAAAAAAAAAAAAATCATTATCATACAGTGGTCCCCCCGTATTCGCGGGGGATGCGTACCAGACCCCCCCGTGAATAGTTAGAATCTGCGAATGTTTGGAACCCCTATGAAAATGCTAAAAACAGCCTATTTTGTTAGTTAAAACTCAAGAAAAACCCACTAAAAATGTTCATACTTGGTTTTTTAAGTTTTATTACAAAAAGTGCATTTTATGATGAAATTCATCAAAAAAACCAGGAATTTGTGGATATTTATCATAGAACAAAATACCCTGCGGGGCCAATGCGCGAATTTTCCGCGAATAATGCAGGGAAACGTTCCCCAGAGAAATCCGCGAATGTGTGAGTCCGCGAATCTGGAGAACGCGAATACGGGGGGTCCACTGTACATAAATATTGGAATACTATATGCCAGCGCAAAAAAAAATGTCACATATAATTGTATACAAATTGCGCTGTGCACAAAACAGTTAAAGCTGATGAGATAATTGTTTTGTTGTTGTATTGTACACTAAATTGCAATGATTTTGGTATATAACAAATTTTAAAACGATCAAAGCAACACAGAGAAAATATTATCACAATATGATGCATGAATTCGTAACACGCTGACGTAAAAATTTTTTCAAAAATTAACCATAAATCGAAATATTGTGCGAGACTTCCTGTTTGTTGCAAAATGAAGGTAATTGATTGAATATTACTAGACTGTAAGTGTTGTAGCTTACAATTGCAGTTTTAGACCATTTCGGTCGAGTTAAATTTGACTGAAGGTCAAATTTTTTCTATTTATCGTGATTTATATGAAAATATTTCAAAACTGATAAAAGCTACAACCATGAGTTATTTTTAGTTGTATTCTACATGAAATTGCGCACATTTTCATATATAAAACTTTATGTAACAGCTAATAAAAACGGTGCAAACATTAGGACAATCGGACAAAAGAATTTCTGATTTTTCGGCAGTTACCGCATGGACATAAGGAAAAAGTTTTTTCAAAAATTCACCATAAATCGAAATATTGTGCTAGAGACTTCCAATTTGTTGCAAAATGAAGGTAAATGATTGAATATTACTAAAATGTAAGAGTTTTAGCTTACAACAATTGCATTTATCGCCATTTCGGTCGAGTCAAAGTTGACCGAAGGTTGAAATTTTGGCACTTATCGTTATTTATATTTAAATATTTCAAAACTGATAAAAAGCTACAAGCATGGGTTATTTTTTGTTGTATTCTACAAGGAAATTACACACATTTTCACATATAAAACTTTATGTAACGGCTAATATAAAACGGTGCAAACATTACGGCAATCGGACGAAAGAATTTCTGATTTTTTTGGCAGAGATACCACGCGATGTAAGGAAGTTTTTTTTTTTCTTTTTTTTTTTGTTTTTTTTTTTCAAAAATGCACCATAAATCGAAATATTGTGCTAGAGACTTCCAATTGTTGCAAAATTAAGGTAAATCATTGAACATTACTAGAATGTACGAGTTTTAGCTTACAATTTTTTTTTTTTACCATTTCAGTCAAGTCAAAGTTGACCGAAGGTTGAAATTTTGGCACATCATTATCTAAGTGAAAATATTTCAAAACTGATAAAAGCTACAACCATGGGTTGTTTTTTGTTGTGTTGCACATGAAATTGCGCATTTGTTCCGACACGGCATACAAACCTTCGGTCCTTTTACAATAGGAAGGTACTAGCGGCAGCTGGATAGGTCGTTGAGGAGGGATCCTGCCCCTTTCTCGATTTCTACGGGAATCGGGAGGACCACCAGCCGATATCGTTTGACGAATTCGGTGGGGGGTTTCGCAGAGTGCTTAGAATTCTACGGAATTTCTAGCGCACTCAGAGTGTTCGAGTTTTTTACGATCTCCAAACACTTAGGCGAGACCACAGTCCAAAGTGAGCGAGAATCCCCGATAATTGTTACACGATAATCGGGAACCTCACTTATGCTCGGAATTCCTGTAACTTCTAGCATTTGGAAGAAAGACTGCTGCTGAAGAAGAGTATCTCACAGTAGGCGATTAACCTGGAATAGAGAAGAACGGACGGGAACTTCCAGTTTGGCTTGAACTATCGTCTTCGGTATTCTGTTCACCATTGAAGCTTTCCTTTGGGAAAGACTTCTCCTTCACTCTCTTGACTAGAGAACGAAGGCGGTCGATCTCCAATCCTTATTCTCATTCCTCGAGAGGAAAGAATTTAGGATGGAGGTCGTGGTACAGAACCTACAAATATACTACGTATATTACCCTCGCGACATGATTCTTTTAACAGTTGAATTGTCCGGGGGGTAGGCGCATACCGTAGTTAACTCTACGGTTTGTGACCGAGACGAATTGTATCTTAATTGAACTGCAACTCGGGGTTGCCTGCAACCTCCCAGCAGTTATCAGTTTTGATTTTAGATACTTGGTATTGTCATGACAACACCAAATCAGCTTTTGTATTTACCGAAATCCGTTTCGTTTAAATATAATTGCTCGAGCGTATTCTTTATGCTCGATGGTTCTAGCCGAACGCATTCCTTCGTGGAATAATGGATTACCTGGCAACTCAGGATGACGAGTCACCGAGAGCTACTGCGTATTGAACTGCCTGATAGCGGCTCAGTATCAGATAGGTCTCAGAGATGCTCGGTCAGTTACGTCTCTCTCTCCCCTGGTTTGATTGACTACCGAACCGTATCTCTGCCCAACAATCATGGACTTAGGTCTCTGATTAACGGGGATTCTCGCAATAATGAAGGACCATCTACTGCTGTGACGCTCGATTTCATCGCCTTCGACATTGCGAGAATTTTCAACAGAGATATCTCTTGGACTCTTTCATTTCTTTCTGTTTACCGCACGGTAACAGAAGTCTGTACTAGTCTCCCGCTGCATCGCACCGCGATAATGCGAATGATTTTTGCAGACATCTGAGTTTGTCTTCAAAATATCTCGTATTCGTAGGTGTGCAATTATTCATTGCTCGCCCCGAATTAACAGATATGTCAGAAGACATCGCCTACTCTCCGACCTGACAGCTCTACTTCCAAATGTTCAGCCCATGAGAAGCAGTTCTTCAGGCAGTATTTCCCTGTCTTCATTACTGAAAAGCGCTCCGCTTTTATTGCAACTACGATCCTCACCGGACAGCAATGAATAGCGGTTAGCGTTCTCAGTCTTTGTAGCACAGGTTCAGAATCTTGAGAATCCTTCTCTCGGTTCAGCTGTGAAGACGTAGGTTGCATTTTCTGTACACCTTCGTCTTCAACGACACATAGTGTTGTTTCTCCTTAGCCGAGAATCAACTATACTATGAGATATCTTGCCATCAGGCGGGACCTCGAGGTTCTCTAAGAAGGCAATTGACTTTCGCCTGTTGGGCACATGCCTTAAGAGAGTCATCACCTTGCCTTCTGGCATCGGTGACGAACAAATTATTTGTTTAATCTCTTGGCATAACCCTTTTAAGGCGAAGGTCAACGTGACTTGCTCGGGTGCTTGGACAACTTGCCTCCTACCGAACGCAGTCAGTCGGCAGCTGTCAGAGCGCCCAAGTCTGTTACGAACTTCGCTGTGGACTTAGTTCGGTTGTTCCATAACAGTCTTTTCTTCGTCCTAACGGCTTGTCACAGTACCCATACCATCGACACCCACCATTGAGTGTCGGTGTCCTATCCACTACCGAGAAGAACAACTTCGCTGCAGACGGATAGACCAGTATGGGTACAGGACATCACCGAAGTCGAGAAGAGGGATAGGTCATACGACCATTCCCTTCTTTTCCTCTGAGGTATTTGCATGACTTTTCCTGCGAAGTCAAGCATCCAGGGGATGGGGATTCGTGACGCTCGATTTCGTACCGAATTCGTAGCGAAGACTCTGAACCCTTCGGTTCCTGACGATCGTTAGAGTCCTTCACAATCCCCTCCCTAATGGACTTCACCGCCTTCGATGCGAAGGAGATGCTGCTTTGTCCTGTGAAAGCGCGACCGCGCTTTCTGAAGAAACTCGACATCCCAGGCTGAGTGTTGAAGACTCTTCGTCAGCACCAAGATGACCTAGAAGTACACTCCCTCGAGTTACACAAGAACTTCTCCGTGGCGCAGGTACTGAAGGCAGGGGTCTGGTACAACCAGACCACTGGCACCTCCTTCTACCTTTTGGATATTGCCCACAGGTCCTTGGATCGTTTTCCTTGGGACCCGTGGTGGCTGCTCAACACGTTGTGTAGCTAACCCAGACCCTAGCAGGCTGAACAGCATCGAGTCCTGGTGTGACTGTAAGAATAGATATGTGAATGAGAGAGTGACTGGCTTCTCTTCATATCTTTTTCTCCCCCCTCTACCTGTGGGTAGAGGGATACGGTCATCACCTTGCTGGATAAGGACGAGATGCCGGTGAGCTACTCGACAGAGCCCCATCCTATCCCTTTCACTAGGGATGGGAGCGAATATCCACCACCTCCTCCTACAAGGGGGGGGAAGTGGATGCCAACAAGAGACAAACCATAACTTTATGTTGCCTCTTGCAAATAGGAACTTGTTCTTGTTTGCTGGTACGAAGAGATACGCTTGCCTCTCCTTAGTACTCGGTCCAGAGGTCTGACCATTGATCCTCCTGCGGTGCACACCCGATCAATCGGACAGAGGCTTGGATCCCTCCCTCGCTCTTACGACCAGGGAGGCATTCCAAGGTTGGGCAAACACCAGTCTGTTCACAAAAGACTCAGATTCCTCCCACGCAAGAAGTGAGTCTTCCTATTGTAAAAGGACCGAAGGTTTGTATGCCGTGTCGGAACAAATGACAATTTGTCCAAAATTGCATTTTTCCTAACTATACAAACCTGAGGTCCTTTTACACACAGTCCCACCTCATGCCACCCCTCACTCTGCAGTTTTTGCTTGGGCCAAAAGCAAAAGTGATTTGTTTACCTCGCGCGCGCCTGTCGGACAAGCAGTTAACTACCGAACCCCTTGTTCGAAAGCTTACGACCTATTCAGCTGCCGCTAGTACCTTCCTATTGTAAAAGGACCTCAGGTTTGTATAGTTAGGAAAAATGCAATTTTGGACAAATTGTCATATTTTCATATGTAAAATTTTATGTAATGGCTAATATAAAACTGTGCAAACTTCATTATAATCTGACAAAAGAATTTCTGATTTTTTTCGCAGTGTTACCGCACGGACATAAGGAGAAAGTTTTCTTCAAAAATTCACCATAAATCAAAATATTGTGCTTGAGACTTCCAATTTGTTGTAAAATGAAGTTAAATGATTGAATATTACTAGAATATAAGTGTTTTAGCTTACAATTCCGTTTTTCAACCATTTCGGTCAAGTCAAAGTTAACCGAAGATTGAAATTTTGGCGCTTATCGTGATTTATATGAAAATATCTCAAAACTGATAAAAGCTACAACCATGGGTTGTTTATTGTTGTATTCTACATGAAATTGCGCACATTTTCATATATAAAACTCCATGTAACGGCTAATATAAAATGGTGCAAAAATTATGTCAAAGTGACAAAATAATTTCTGAGATGTGTCGCTGATGCTTTTTAGTGCGAGAAGAAAGAAATTCGCGCATGCACGCCTGGGTAACACTTGTAAACAAAACAACAGCTTGATCCGTGCCCAGCATCCCTCAAGGTGCATGATTCAAAAGTTTTCGCCAAGTAGGCCTACAACTTTTATCTAAAATTTTTAAAAAAGGGATTTTGACATAGGAAAAATCTATTTCTGGGCGAGGAAGCAGTGTCGCCCAGTGAAATAGGTTCCTTTAGCGCTATTTCTAAGGTAAAATATTGCTATAATACCAGAGAACTGCTAAATTGGACATGCCAGAATATTCTGGCTCGCTGACCTTTATTATAAGGTGTCGGTATGGTTCTGGGGCGAGTGAAAACCACTACCACGGGACCCTCTCCAATTAGCCTCTCCTACATCAAAAACCCTCAAGAAAAGGGGAGCCCCAACAGACAATTTTCGTCAATGTTTAATACGTCCAACAGGTGTTTAAGGGTTAATCAAATCATACAAGCCATCTTACAGTTTATTTGTAAGAAACCATTTATCATAACTAGGATTTACAAAATCATTTTTAAACAATAATCATGAAAAACTGATATGAGGTATACATAAATCAGTATAAAATGAAATAAGAAGGACTTAATCCTACAGGAAAGTTTAAGATTATCTCTGATACACTTGTCATAGTAGATCAGTACGTTACCCAATTGAAACTAAAAGAACAAAAATACAACTTGTTACAAAATGTATCTGCATTTAGAGAGAGGAAAAAAAAAAAAAAAAAAAAAAAAAAAAAAAAAGGTTACAATTACACCCCCCCCCCCACAAATGTCCCTAACAAACTATGTAGTACATGACTTCTGTATTAAGAAAAAGTAATGCCCATCCATAACAAACTACATATATGCCCTGTAAGAAAAGTTCTGTCCATAAAAAAAAATATATTGTCTACAAACATATAGGGTTCCTGTATCAAGAAAAAGTAATGTCAATATGAAAGGTAATGTCCATAACAAACTACATTAAGCTTCCTTCATTAATTAAAGATAATGTCCATAACAAATTATGTACATCCTTCCCGTATTTATGGAAAAAAAAAAAAAAAATTCCTTGAATCCAATTCAAGAAAAAAAAATGCTTTTGCAATTTTAAATAACTTCATTCACTTTATTACTAAACTAAAACATTTTAGTTGTGTTTATACACTCTTATACTTCTAGCGTTTATACATTCTTATACTTCTAGTCTATCATCATCTCTCACAAGAAAAAGTTTCTGCAAGTAACAACCACATACAATCCATTGGCCTCTGCATAAACAAGGAAAATTAACAAATAGAAAAGATGATATTAACATGCTAAATTTACCCACATACACAATGAAAATTAACAAATAGAACAAATAGATGAGATAATATTAACATGCTAAATTTACCAATATATAAAACTACAAGTTCTATGGTAATATTTTTTTTAGGTACAGACCAACGCCTTTTATGTGGAGTCTTCAGTGTGAATGTGTCAACCAGCCATGAACTTTGAACAAGGATATGGCCTGATGAACTTTGAAACAACGGTATGGCTGGTAAAGGACTGGAAGCATGCAGATAGAAAAATTCGAGGATCCAGCATCCTTTGTAGGGTATACACCCCAGATGATATTGGTGAACATCTACTGCCCTTCCTCCTACATTTCCCAACACTTACCTACTTAGGAAAAGACCAATCAGCATATTCTAAAAAAGGAGAATTAATGCATGATTTTCCCCTAAACAATAAACAATGCTTATTTGGGCCTACCAAAGAAGGAGACACGGAGTAACCACAAGGTTGATCAAGTTTCCCACACTAGCATTGCTTGTTTCATGTCCAGTAAGAAGAGCAGGACAACAAATACCAAAAAAAAACCCCACAGAAATAAAAGTAAAAACAAAAACGTAGAGAGCTACTCATCCAAGTCGGTGAGTGGAGTAGAGTGGGATATTCCCCAACCCCTTCTACACCATGGCATGGCCTCGTTCCAATATTCACAGCCAGTTCATGCATAAGCACAGAACACCCTCTCCGTGAAGGCAATGGTTTGTACCTTGTAGGAACAAATACAATTTTCACTGCATAAAAAGGGTGAAAAATTAAATTGTGCATAAGATGTGAATTATTTTCCACGGGTGTGTATGTGAGAATGGCAGAAATCATGTAAACAGATTACCTGGTCTTTTACATCAGTGTGCCGAGTTTTGTTAGCATGAATAGTCAAAACAGAGGGCACAGACCCGTAGTGAAGGAGAATGATTTAATATGGATGGGAAAGGGATGAAATGCAGACATCTTTAACAAGGGTGAGAAACGGACGACATGCAAACTTTTCTGATCTTCCACCATCAAAAGTAACAAGTGTCAATTACAGGTAAACAACAATGAAAAACCACTACTAACAACGTACAGTACTAGCCTGGTTGAAGAATACATTTGATAGGAAAGGTAAACTACAAACGGCAAAAAAAAAAAAAAAAACTTTACACCTTCAGCACATATATTATCATCACAGCTCATACAGTTGTCTCCACCACCAGTCACAAAATCATCATCTGATGATAGTTTGAGAACTGAGCTGTAGATGCAGTCCCACCTCTAGCCTTTTAATTGTGTATGCCACTGAATTTTGCATCCCTTACTGACACTGATTTATGGTTAAAAAGTTTTTAAACATTGAGTTACACTGGGAATACAAAAGAAAGGACATACACAAAGACCTGGACCAGAGTAAAAGTCCGTATGACCAAAAGGAAATCAACAATTCAAATCTAATGACATAAAGGGAAAGTCTGATGTCAATACTTTAATGGTGATGATGGACATTTTAAAATGCTGATGATAAGATTAACAAATGCAAAATAAGAAAATATTCACATCACATTTTTGCTTTGTGGGTTTGGTTAAACTCTCTTATAACAATATTAACATATCAATTAGTGTTGGAGACTGTTTGGCAATTAGCTGGAGCTTATTCCTGTTCCTGAATATCATCCAAAATTACATCCAGCACTGCATATAAAATAATCACTAAAGGAATTGTTAATTTTAAAAGAAATGCACTGGTATAATGTTAAAAGTTATGTAAAATTAATCTGGTTTATAATTAGTATGGGAACATCTGACACTTGTCTCTAGTGACAGAAAAGCTTTAGCCTGATAAGATGGAAAAAGAACAGTCACACTCCCTGATAAACTGAATTGTTCCAGCCACAGTACAAGAATTTCTAGATGAAGAGTCTAGTTAAAGGGATATTCTTATGGGCCGGAAGGATTGTCTTTTATAGTGATCATGTTTGGACTATATTTATTAAATTACGGTTTCTTAAAACTATGAGTTAACTGAATTTGAAGAAAATCTTCCTTCTCAAACGTGAATATTGTAGGAAGTCCTAAATGGTAATATATAACATTCAGTAAACAAATCAACTAGTCAAGTTGGGGCATATATGATTCTCTATTAAAAGCAGTTATCAAATTTAAGGCTATCAAATGAATGGTTAGCTAAACATTCCCAACTTATTATAGACTAAGCACTCAATACAAGGTATTCTTAGAAGACTATATCACATAAAACTGGGTTGCAGTTCATTATTACCATAAAAGAAATATATGCACAATACTGAATGACTTACTATGATCCACATGACTTACTCAGTATCAGAAGGCTTTAACATTAAAATACAAAAATAAACCTAACATTTCAAGGATGTATATGAGTAGAGAAGGCAAGAAAGGAAAATTGTCACGCTGATAATCTGAGGTCATTTCATAAACTTCACACATCTTTTTCAAAGGAACTATCTCGTTCCCACTAATGCAATGAAGAAATGCTTTAGGTTAATTATACTAAAAAAATACATCTACACGACTACTTTAACAAGTTCTGCCTAATTGTATTTGTACCAAGTTGAATTATAGAGTTATATCAGTTTTACTAGGTAGATATATATTTTAAGTACCTACAACAAAACTGCACTAACAGAAAACAAATACACCCCAGGAAGATTTTAAAAAATCACCATAGCTGTGCTAATGCTAACATGACCATCCACTTTCAGTATATATACATGCAAATCTGCCTTCTCTGATCATAGTTGAATACCTTGAGAAAGATTGTACTATAAAGAAATAAAAAACCTATAGTACATCAAAATCAGTAATGTAAGATCTTACAGATTCTCCCAGTAAATGGGCATTAGCTACAGTGCGTCATGCAAGGCACACTGTGGGCAGTACAAGTTTCTTTGCATCAGGTCTTATAAATGTGACTCAATAACCTAACCTACAAATGTGTACACTGTCTTAAACTACAATGTAATGCCAAACTTGAAATCATGTACCAACACAATTTAAACAAGATTTTTTCCTCTTATTTCATGAAATAGTACTACATCCACAATCTAAAACATATTTCTGTTAATACAGCTATAAAATAAAGCTTTCACAAATTCTATCCTAATATACAGTAGAGTACTGTATTTGATTACATAACAGTAATCAATATATTCCTAAATATAGGACTGTACTTTGTACAAAACTCATAGCCATTCATTCATGCTGTAATGATTAAATCCTGTTTTTTGACTGATCAACTGCTTCTTGAAATAACTGTTATGATTACATATCAGTGGTAATTAAAAATTTCCATTTATAAAAACTACACAAGTTTTCTTATTACATTGGGTGACTGAGCAAATGTAGGTTTTGAGTAATCTAATACATAGTAGTACAGTGCTATACTTGACATGTTACAAAGATAACTTTGGTAAAAATGTGAATTAATCCTTTAATAACACACTAAAGTAAAAATTTGTTTTCAGAAAGTTAACTATACCATACTAACGTGCACATTTTCCACGGATTTCCTGCAAAACTAATTTTTTGGTCGTTGTGGTAAAAATATTATTTTTAATAATGCATTCCTATCTGTATATAGTATTGCATACAGAAAATAAAAATTTCAGTGTCACATGCAAGTAACACAAGAGGTAAGCTTCTCTTACTCACTGATCAACACTCAGTTCTCCATTCTGGGGCTTCTGCTAGCTCTCGGGCACTTATTTCTTCGACAGATCCTTCACCCACTACAGGACCTATGAAAATAAGATTAATTGCTAATGAACCTGAATGACTCAAAACTGCCAGCATATATCTTTAAAAGACAAAAAGAGGAAGGTATCTTGCAAATCTTCATACATGGTTAAAGTACAAGTTATCCAGTCAAACAAACAATGTTATTAGAGCTTTCAATGAAAAATAGAGTACAACTAATCTTCTTGAAATCCTGATTTCACCAGTTTCAAGATATTTCAACAACATTAGACAAACTGGAAGTGTACATAAAAAAAAATAATAGCAATGGCAATGTGGAATTAATATCATACTGTACTCGGTTTTTTCCATCTGTTCACCCGCCTGTGGTGTTTGCGTATGGTAACACTGCGTCCCAGGCTTTAGATACATAGTTACATTCAGCTTACATTCAACAATAATAACAATATCCTATTTCGAATATTAACGGTGTAATTTGCATACAGTAAATTATTAAAACACTTTTCAGTTGCAAATGTTCACCCAGATATCCTTTTACTTACCTAAACCTTACACATAGTGTAACTATCTAAAGCCCGGAGCAGTGTTACCATACGCAAACACAACAAGTGGGTGGACAGATGAAAAAATGACAATTTGTCCAAAATTGCATTTTTCTTAACTATGCAAATCTGAGGTCCTTTTACAATAGGAAGGTAACTAGCGGCAGCTGGGTAAACTTCGAACAAGGGAGTTCGGTAGTTAACTGCTTGTCCGACAGTGAGCGCGCCGCGTGACTGGGAGGTGAAGAATCCCTTTTGCTTTAGGCCCAGGCAAAAAATGCAGAGTGAGGGGTGGCATGAGGTAGGACGATATGTAAAAGGACCTCAGGTTAGGAAAAATACAATTTTAGACAAATTGTCATTTGTTCCGGTACGATATACAAACCTTTCGGTCCTTTTACAATAGGAAGACTCACTTCTTGGTGGTAGGAATCTGAGTCTTTTGAGAACAGACTGGTGTTCGCCCAACCTTGGATTGCCTCCCTCGTTGTAAGAGTGAGGGAGGTATCCTAGCCTCTGCCCAATTGATCGGGGTATATACCACAGGATCAATGGTCAGACCTCTGGACCCAAGTACAGGCAGTCCCCGGGTTACGACGGGGGTTCCGTTCTTAAGACGCGTCGTAACCCAAAAATCGTCGTAAGCCGGAACGACGTTCTTGAAAACATGTCCACAGGGAAAATTTTACTAATTTGCAATTTTTCTTAGGGCCGTATCTCTAAAATTATCACTTATTTACTTTTTTCATGTGCAACACTGTGTATTCACAAATTACTGTATATTTTCATTAAAATACAAGAGAGAGAGAGAGTAGAGAGACGAGAGAGACGAGAGAGAGAGAAGAGAGAGAGAGAGTAGAGAGAGAGAGAGAGAGAGACATATAACCATTAAATTCGTTGACCATTGTATGGCATTGTTAAGCTCCGAGTGTCACTGGAGTTATGAGGTAAGGAAATTGATACAGAAAAAGACGAAGGGAAGAATTTTCTTTTGAAATTAGTTATCGTATTATTACTCCTTCTATTATTATTTGAAAATATAATAAACACATGCATCTACCATAAAAATTCTCTCATCTCAGTAAGAAAGAGGAATTATCCTTACAAGTGAAATGGAAAGGTCATTTTCATCTCTTTAAAATACGACCATTATGAATTTTGTAATTAAAGTTTTATTATTATTATTATTATTATTAACTGAAATTATCAATAAAACATTTTACAAACTAGTACCATAAAAATTCTTTCATCTCGGTGAGAGAGAGAGAGAGAGTGTTCATCTCTCTCTGTTCTCTCAAAAAATACTTATAATAACGCTTCCAGCGAAAGAGAGGGAGGGAGTTACCACTATGACACATTATTATCTTGTGTGGCAAAAGAGAGAGAGAGAGAGAGAGAGTTAACCTTAATTAAAAGTGACATGGATAGATTAGTACGTATTGTATTTCTTTAAAATACTATCACATATGAATTTTGTAATTACAGTTATTATTATTATTATTTGAAAGTATTAAAAAACAAAAAAAAATAGTACAAGTACATAAAAAAAAATCTTTGTCTCAGTAAATGAGAGAGAGAGAGAGAGAGAGAGAGAGAGAGAGAGAGAGAGAGAGAGAGAGAGAGAGAGAGAGAGAGAGAGAGGGAAATTTCATGAACAGTGATTGCAACACTGCAGCTCTTCCCCCTCCTGGCTGTCACAGAACTTGATATATCCAACAGTCTTAGTACCTGGATCTCGAGAAAAGGTTACTGGAAGAAGACTGGGATTTCCTTCATCTTCCATAATTTTTTAAATATAAGCTAAAATCTTACTAATTCACTATGGTATTTTCTTAATGAATTGATATTATTGGCTGTATAAAAACTAATTATTAATATTTGAAAAGAGTAAAATCATTTATTTATCATACAAAAAAACATACATCTTTGTAGTAGTAGTAGTAGAGAGAGAGAGAGAGAAGAGATAGAGAGAGAGAGAGAGAGAGAGAGAGAGAGAGAGAGAGAGAGAATTATTATTTTTATTATGTGATATCATTTCAACTTATTAAACTTACTAATACAGTATTAATCAAAATTAATATTTGAAAATTAGTAAATCATTTTTGTATTATAAAAATGTATTTAGTCAAGAAAATAAACATCAAAATACACTAATTAGTGATTATTTTTGTCGGAAAATACAAAGAGAGAGAGAGAGAGAGAAACTATGGTTTTTATATCCAAGTCTAAGTAGAGTATAAATGGATTCTTTAAGTGAAATAATGTTTCAATGATATTTTGCTGTTTTGTATTAAAGGATATGTATACTGTTTGAGAACGCGTTTCTTATCTTTGACTATGGTTACCATACAGTTTAATAGCGTAAATTAATTTATGCGCCCTCCGCTCAGAAACTAGTTCTGCGTATGAGGTATCGTTAAAAGGCATAAAAAACCGTCGTAACCTTGGAATTTGCGTTGTAATCTAACCAGAAACTTAGTTTTGTTAATTATGTATACTGGAAACAAACAAGGATTTTTTCATTATTTGCGCTTTTGGACTGTTATAAACTGCGCATCCCAAGCTAATGTATTCATCTGCTCGGAAACTAGTTCCGCATATGGGGCGTCACTAAAAAAATTCAAAAAATACGACATAAAAAGTGTCGAAAATCATCATAACCTCAAAATTTTTGTTGTAATCTAACCAAAAACTTATTTTTATTAATATACTGTGCTAAACTATAAAGGATTCTTATCATAGGATGCATTTTTTAAAAGCGTCGTTAACTCGGAGCGTCGGAAGCGTCAGCGTCGTAACCTTGGAACAAGCGTCGTAACCCAGGGCGGATTTTTCAATGAATATTCAAGAAAAAGCGTCATAACCTCTGAACGTCGTAACCCGGGGACCGCCTGTACTAATAGAGAGAGGCAAGCATATCTCCCAAAACTAGCAAGCAAGAACTTGTTCCTGTTGCAAGAGGCAACATAAAGTTATGGTTTTGTCTCTTGTTGGCTTCCACTCCCCCCACCCCCCTGTTGGGGGAAGTGGTGGATATTCACTCCTATCCCTAATGAAAGGGATATTATGGGGCTCGGTCGAGTAGCTTACCTGCATCTCATCCTTCCAGCAGGGTGACGACCGTATCCCTCTGCCCACAGGTATAGGGGAGAAAAAGATGGGGGAGAGGAGCCAGTCACACACTCTTCACTCATCCATTCTACAGTCACACCAGGAATCGATGCTGTTCTGCCTGCTAGGGGCTGGGTTAGCTACACGTGTTGAGCAGCCACCACGGGTCCCAAGGAAAAAGTATCCAAGGACCTGTGGGCAATATCCCAAAGGTAGCAGGAGGTGAAGGTGGTCTGGTTGGCCCAGACCCCTGCCTTCAGTACCTGCGCCACGGAGAAGTTCTTGCGGAACGCGAAGGAAGGACCACTATCTCTGACTTCGTGGGCTCTCGGATGAAGGGTACGGATGTCGTCGCTACCATCAGCTTCGTACGCCCTCCTGATCACCTCATGCAGCCAGCAAGAAAGTGTGTTCCTGTAACTTCTTCGTCATCCCGGTGCTAACAAAGATGTGTCAACACTCAGACCTGAGGTGTCAAGTTTCTTCAGATAGCGCCGTCGCGCCCTCACAGGACAAAGCAGCATCTCCTTCTCATCGAAGGCGATGAAGTCCATTAGGGAGGGGATTGTGAAGAACTCGAACCGATCGGCCGGGACCGAAGGATTCTGAGTCTTTGCTACGAAGTTCGGTATGAAAATCGAGCGTCACAGATCCCCATCCCCTGGATGCTTGACTTCGCAGGAAAAGCCATGCAGTTCCCTCTTCGGTGATGTCCAGTACCCATACTGGTCTATCCTGTCTGCAGCGAAGTGTCTCGCATTCTCGAATCCCATTGCAGCGAAGTCTCTGGCGGTCTCGTATCCCCCTGCGGCAAAGTCTCTCTATCTTTGTAGTGGATAGGACACCGACACCCCATGGTGGGTGTCGATGGTATGGGTACTGGGACAGGCTAGTAGGACGAAGTAATGATTGATCTGGAACAACCGAACTAAGTCCATAGCGTAGCTCGTAACTGACTCCGGTGCTCTGACAGCTGCTGACTAACTGCGTTCGGTAGTGTGAGGCAAGTTGTCCAAGCATCCGAGCAAGTCACGTGACCTTCGCCTTTAAGGGGGCCGGCCGGCTAATGCCATTTTTTAAGGACAGGACTTTGATATTCATACCACTTAATAAGGTGACTTGGGACATATCCAAACCGCATATGATTTTCGCCTCAGACCTTCGGTTTTGTGACGCCGGGGCGATTTATCCCGAAAATAATTTTTCAAATTCTATCTCCTCCCTTGATATTTAATATTAAGACCTGGGATTACTACCATATATAGACCTGATGTAGACCTCCTATCGAATGGAGAGTTTTTTTTCTAAAAGTAATTTTTTTGCTAGATATGAATTTTTCAATATGGTAAAAAAATAAACCCTATAAATCAGGAGAAAAAAAATTATAAAAAAAAGACGAAACAAAAATAGGAAAAAAAGGGCTTTATTTGATTGTTCTATAATGTCTTTCTGAGTTATATACCAAATTCCAATGTTATAGCTTTAAAACTAAGTGAGAAGATAGATTTTGAAGGTCAATAAGTATAGTTTTGAGATACGGGCGTTTAAAGTTTTCCTTCGTATTTCTATAAAGACAATGTTAATAAATAATGATTATTATGAATGTATATTTCTTTTTTGTGTATTAATAAACCAAAACTATTTTATTTATCATAATTTAATCATAAATGATGAACCCTTTGCTCATATATCGCAGCCTGGGGCACTGCTTGAGGCAAGATGGGGCACTCCTTCCTACGCAATTCTCTCTCTCCCCTTCACTAACTCGGCTTATTACAGCGATTTTTCTTCGTCTGTATGTTAGCGAGATGTTTTCCTTGTCTTTTCCTCATTGGCATGATGAAATTCTTGCCGAAACATACATAAACATACGTAAAAGCAAGCGAATGTCAGAGGTGAACTGGAACGCGTAGACTACTTGAAGTCTGTGATCGCACTAAATCATGACTGGACTTGGTTGCTGAGCCTGAAGTCTTCTCGATTCGGGGAATGTCTACAGATGCCATTTCTCCCAATTGCTTTGACAATAATTATCAAAATTTATGATAATAGAAGAAATGTTGCATTTTCTTGTACGGATCAATGTTTTAGGCTTATTCTACGAAAGTAAGAGGAATTTTGACGAAATATTTCGTATACGTATTCTCAATTGCCATATGAAGCTCCATGAATTTTTTCATGACTTTGCATTTTTCGCCCTATACCACCATATATAGGGGTTCCGGCCGGCCCCCTTAAAGGGTTATGCCAAGAGACCATACAAATCATCTATTTGTTTGCCACCGATGCCGGACGGTGAGGTGATGATTCTCTGAAGGCATGTGCCCAACAGGCAAAAGTCAATTGCCTTCTAGAGACCGAGGTCCCTGATGGCAAGACAGAATTCTCATAGTAGTTGAATCTCAGCTAAGGAGCAACAACACTGTGCCGTTGAAGACGAAGGTGGAAGGTGAATGCCACCTACGTCTTCACAGCCGAATCAAGAGAAGAATTCTCAAGATTCTGAACCTGTGCTTACATTCTGAACCTGTGCTTACAAAGGACTGAAAACGCTAAACCGCTATTTCATTGCTGTTCGGTGAGGAGTTGTAGTAGCAATGAAAACACAGGGAAGTACTGCCTGAAGTACTGCTTCTCATGGGCTGATCATCTTCTTCAGGTTATCCAGCGAGGACAATACTTGGTAGAAGAGCTGGCAGGGCGGGGAGCAGGCGATGTCTTCCGTTATACATCTGTGATTCGGGGTGAACAATGAACAATTGCACACCTACGAATAAGAGATATTTTAGAAGACAAACTCAGATGTCTGAAGAAATCATTCCGCATTATCGCAGGGGTGCGATGCAGCGGGAGACTTAAACTACAGACTTCTGTTACCGTGCGGTAAACAGAAAGATGATAGAGTCCAAGAGATATGTTTGAAAATTCTCGCAATGCTCCAAGGCGATGCAGTAGAGATGGTCATTCATGTATGTGAGAATCCCCCGTCAATCAGACACCTAAGTCTGTGATTGTCGGGCAGAGATACGGTTCGGTAGTCAATCATTGTAGGGGAGAGAGAGACATAACCTGACCGTGCATCTCGGAGAGCCAGCTGGTACTGGGCTGCGTCGGCAGTCCAATACACAGTTAGCTCTCGCTCACTCGTCATCTTGAGTTGCCAGGTAATTGTATTTAAACGAAATTGATTTCGGTAAATACAAAAGCTGAGGTGGTGTTGTCGTAACAATACCATAAGTATCTCAAAATCAAAACTGGTAACTCCTGGGAGGTTGCAGGCAGTCCCGAGTTGTAGTTCAATTAAGATACTATTCGTCTCAGTCACAATCCGTAGAGTTAACTACGGTATGTGCCTACACCCCGGACAATTCAACTGATTAACATAATCATGTCGCGAGGGTAATATACGTAGTATATTCGTAGGTTCCTGTACAAAGACCTCCATCCTAAATTCTTTTCCATTCGAGGAAAGAGAATAAGGATTGGAAGCCGACACCCTTCATTCTCTAATCAAGAGAGTGAAGGAGAAGCCTTCCCCGAAGGAAAGCTTCAATGGTGATAACAGAATACCAAAGACGATAGTTCAAGCCAAACTGGATGTTCCCGTCCGTTCTTCTCTATCCCAGGGTTGGTCGCCCACTGTAAGATATTCTTCCTTCAGCAGCCGTGCTTCTTCCAAATGCTAGAAATTCCAGGAATTCGAGCATTCGGCGAGATTCCCGATTATCGTAGTAACAATTATTGGGGATTCTCGTCTAGCCCACTCTGGACTGTGGTTTCGCCCAAGTGTCTGCAGATCGTAAAAATCCCGAACACTCTGAGAGTGCTAGAAATTCCGCAGAATTCTAAGCGCTCGGCGAAACCCCCACCGAATTCGTCAGACGATCATCGGTTGGTGGTCATCCCGATTCCCGTAGAAATCGAGGATGGGGCAGGATCCTTCCTCAACGACGGGGACTTACGTCTGGTAGGACCCGAGGGTCACCCCCCCCCCGGGAAAGCAGTCCCCAACGTGGAATCCTACAGAGAACTCTCTGCAGGATCCCTCCCCTTTCCCTCGTAGCCGTAAGGAGAGAGGGAATGGGGGAGGAATTGGATACTCGCTCGCCTTCCCAGCAGAACTAGCAGTTGGAGAAGCGAGTACGAGCAGCCATCACCTTGCAGCGATGGCCTCTCAGTCTGGGAAAACGTATCGTCAGGAGAAAAAGTTTTCCCAAGGAGGGTTACGAACTCGTACTGTAGGTTAAGCGTCTGCCGCCACCGTGAACATCGTCTGGGTGGGGCTGATCGAGCACCTGACAGGAGAGAGCCGATACCGTCCTCCGATGCGTCCCAGTCCTCGTCGAGGCCGAAACTTCTCAAGAGGACCGAAGGGGGAGCGCGCCCTGTTCTCTTGAATGCGTGGTCCAGACGGACAGTCATGTGAACAGCGGTGATGGTCCCTCCAAGAGTCTTGGGAAGTGTCCCCCGTCACTCCTGTTTGCCTCGTTCCTCCCGATGCCTAAGGAGGTTGAAGGGACAGGTGAGGGAGACCTGATGCTCCTACCCTTTCTACACTAGCATGCTAGTAGGCTGGGAAGACTGCAGGCGATCGCCAACCGACGGTGGCGATCGAGCTGCAGGTCTGGACCAGCGGCTTCTTGGAGAAAAGCTGGACCAAGGAACGGAGCATCGGTCTTATGTCGAGTTGCTGGTCTGGACCAGCGGCTGGCGATCATTCCCTGAGGTCGTTGTGCTGACAAATCAGCACAATGACCTCAGCAAAATTCCTCTGGATCTCAGGAATGCCCGCATCTTGAGGAGTAGGACCATCAAGCCCCTCCAGCAAGAGCGATTCCCGAGACCCTCCTCCTACAGAGGGAGGAACAGCGGCAGACCCCTCCCGGTCTCCTCCTGCCACTTGCGCATACAACCTGCTCGATCCGAGGACCGTGCCTGGCACATAGGGCGTTGTGGGGGGGGCCTCCCGATCACTCCTTGTTATCTCGCCCTTCCCGGTGTAACCCGAGGAAGTTGGAGGAACAAGAGAGGAAGACCTGATGCTCCCCCCTCACTCACCGACAGAACCGGTGTGCTTGGGGGGCTGCAGGCGATCGCCATCGAGCTGCAGGTCTGGTCGTGCCGCTCCCCTGGGGCGAGTGGCTGAACCGAGAACAGCAGCCCCGGTCCCGTGCGTCAGGGGAGTTGCTGCTGGTCCCCCTATCCGTCTGGTCCCGGTGGGAGCAGCAGTCAGGGGACCTGCAGAGACCACTGTTGCGATGGGACCGGTGCCTGTTCTCACGGCGCGTCGAACCGCTGGAACCAGCTGCGATCGAGGGGACCTCTTACCAGCCTCCGCCCGTGGTCTGTCTAGGACTATCATGGAAACCTTGGTAACCAGCTGGTCTAGCGAGAGTCACCTAAGCGGCTCTCGCCAGCCTTCCGCTCCGTGCCTTGATCCTGGCGCCGAGCGAGCTCTGGCGTCTGAGTCTTGGCTGCACGGCCGCCCGTGGGTGACCGTAAACCTCGGTACCTCTCGCGGTACCGATAAAGGGACCAGAGCCGGAACCTGGTGTAGTGGCAGAGCCTCTAGCACCAGGCGAGGAAGTACCGGTGTTAGCCGGTACCCCTCTGGTCCCCGTCTTCTTCTTCCTTGCGGAAGAAGAGACGGGCCCTACTCCCGAAGGAGCAGGAGGACCAGCGGAAGGACCCCCCTCCCACCGGAGTGGGACAGGCCCTGAGAAGTTCCCGAAGGAGCCTTCTTAGGAGGGGAGGAGGCAGCCTTCTTCTTCCTCGGCTTGGAAGCCTTGAGAGTCGAAGGGGAAGAGGCGGCAGCAGGCGACGGAGAAGACGACGACGACACCTTCCTCTTCTTCATCAGCTCCCTCAGGACAGACGTCAAGTCCTCCATCCAGGATGGAGCCGGGGCTGCTGATGCCGAAGCAACAGGGTCCGGCTGCACCTGTCCGGAAGGACCAGCGTTTGGGGCAGCAACACCGCGGGCTGGAACGACGTCGGCAGGTGCAGGAACAGCAGCAGCGGCAGGTACAGCAGACAGGGCAGGTACTCCAGGAGACGGGGCAGGAGCCAGCGACATCCTGGGTACCAGCAGCAGGTCCAGGGGTGAGCTCTTCGGGCAACGGAAGACCGGGGCTGGCAGCACGAAGAACCCGGAGGGGGAGGCACAACCTCTCCTCGGCCACCGGCAAGCGATTCGGGCCCTGCATGGTGGCCATAGGTGTTACCGACATCACATGAGGCGTGTAAACCAGGTTAGGAGGGGCGGCGTACCCTGGAGTCGAGATCGTGGTGGTAGTGGTGGTCACCGCTCCATGGGGGACAGGCACAGGCCCCGCCAGATGCTGGAGCAGCCCCTGGACGCTCGGCGTGCCCTGAAGTCCCAGCGACATCCACACCTGGCCAAGGTCGTCCCCCGCAGCAGGAGCCCTGAGGAAGCAATAGTCGGAAGTTGGGGGGGGGGGTCCCCTTGCAGGGTATGAGAGAGAGAGAGAGAATTAGAGAGAGAGAGAGAGAGAGAGAGAGAGAGAGAGAGAGAGAGAGAGAGAGCCACCCCGAGCGAACGGAAGACCCCGAATACAAATGCACGTCGGGTAACGAGCGGCCTCCTCTACGCTCGACGGATCGGGCGGAAGACCCCACACTTGCGCCCCTCCACCCCCGGGGTACATCTACGGTTGATGGGGGGCGCGGGGATAGCTCTATGTCCGATGATCCATAAAATCAATGTAATAAAAGATGGAAAAGACAGTACGTAGTACTTACAATTCACTTTCAAACACTGACAAACCAAGTTGAAAATTTCACAACAAAAGCAAAGCACACGACGATGAAGCGGGCAGAGAGCGATGACGAACACGTCCTCCACACACACGGCCGAAAGCAAAAGTGATTCTTCACCTCCCTGTCGCGCGGTGCGCGCACTGTCGGACAAGCAGTAAACTACCGAACTTCCTTGTTCGAAGCTTACGACCGTCCAGCTGCCGCTAGTTACCTTCCTATTGTAAAAGGACCGAAAGGTTTGTATATCGTACCGGAACAAAAATGACAATTTGTCCAAAATTGCATTTTTCCTAACTATACAAACCTGAGGTCCTTTTACAATAGGAAGGTACTAGTGGCAGCTGGATAGGTCGTAAGCTTTCGAACAGGGTTCGGTAGTTAACTGCTTGTCCGACAGGCGCGCGCGCGCGACTGGTAGGTAAACAAATCACTTTTGCTTTTGGCCCAAGCAAAAACTGCAGAGTGAGGGGTGGCATGAGGTGGGGCTATGTGTAAAAGGACCTCAGGTTTGTATAGTTAGGAAAAATGCAATTTTGGACAAATTGTCATTTGTTCCGACACGGCATACAAACCTTCGGTCCTTTTACAATAGGAAGACTCACTTCTTGGTGGGAGGAATCTGAGTCTTTTGTGAACAGACTGGTGTTCGCCCCGACCTTGGAATGCCTCCCTGGTCGTAAGAGCGAGGGAGGGATCCATGCCTCTGTCCGATTGATCGGGGTGTGCACCGCAGGATCAATGGTCAGACCTCTGGACCAAAGTACTAAGAGACAGGCAAGCGTATCTCTTCGTACCAGCAAACAAGAACAAGTTCCTATTTGCAAGAGGCAACATAAAGTTATGGTTTGTCTCTTGTTGGCATCCACTTCCCCCCCCTTCCCCCCCTTGTAGGAGGAAGTGGTGGATATTCGCTCCCATCCCTAGTGAAAGGGATAGGATGGGGCTCTGTCGAGTAGCTCACCGGCATCTCGTCCTTATCCAGCAAGGTGATGACCGTATCCCTCTACCCACAGGTAGGGGGGAGAAAAAGATAGGAAGAGAAGCCAGTCACTCTCTCATTCACTTATCTATTCTTACAGTCACACCAGGACTCGATGCTGTTCAGCCTGCTAGGGTCTGGGTTAGCTAGACAATGTGTTGAGCAGCCACCACGGGTCCTAAGGAAAACGATCCAAGGACCTGTGGGCAATATCCAAAAGGTAGAAGGAGGTGCCGGTGGTCTGGTTGTACCAGACCCTGCCTTCAGTACCTGCGCCACGGAGAAGTTCTTGTGTAACTCGAGGGAGTGTACTTCTAGGTCATCTTGGTGCTGACGAAGAGTCTTCAACACTCAGCCTGGGATGTCGAGTTTCTTCAGAAAGCGCGGTCGCGCTTTCACAGGACAAAGCAGCAACTCCTTCGCATCGAAGGCGGTGAAGTCCATTAGGGAGGGGATTGTGAAGGACTCTAACGATCGTCAGGAACCGAAGGGTTCAGAGTCTTCGCTACGAATTCGGTACGAAATCGAGCGTCACGAATCCCCATCCCCTGGATGCTTGACTTCGCAGGAAAAGTCATGCAATTACCTCAGAGGAAAAAAAGGGAATGGTCGTATGACCTATCCCTCTTCTCGACTTCGGTGATGTCCTGTACCCATACTGGTCTATCCGTCTGCAGCGAAGTTGTTGTTCTCGGTAGTGGATAGGACACCGACACTCAACGGTGGTGTCGATGGTATGGGTACTGTGACAAGCCGTTAGGACGAAGAAAAGATTGTTATGGAACAACCGAACTAAGTCCACAGCGAAGTTCGTAACAGACTTGGCGCTCTGACAGCTGCCGACTGACTGCGTTCGGTAGGAGGCAAGTTGTCCAAGCACCCGAGCAAGTCACGTGACCTTCGCCTTAAAAGGGTTATGCCAAGAGACTAAACAAATAATTTGTTCGTCACGATGCCAGAAGGCAAGGTGATGACTCTCTTAAGGCATGTGCCCAACAGGCGAAAGTCAATTGCCTTCTAGAGACCGAGGTCCTTGATGGCAAGATATCTCATAGTATAGTTGATTCTCGGCTAGGAGAAACAACACTATGTGTCGTTGAAGACGAAGGTGTACAGAAAATGCAACCTACGTCTTCACAGCTGAACCGAGAGAAGGATTCTCAAGATTCTGAACCTGTGCTACAAAGACTGAGAACGCTAACCGCTATTCATTGCTGTCCGGTGAGGATCGTAGTGCAATAAAAGCGGTAGCGCTTTTCAGTAATGAAGACAGGGAAATACTGCCTGAAGAACTGCTTCTCATGGGCTGAACATTTGGAAGTAGAGCTGTCAGGTCGGAGAGTAGGCGATGTTCTTCTGACATATCTGTTAATTCGGGGCGAGCAATGAATAACTGCACACCTACGAATACGAGATATTTTGAAGACAAACTCAGATGTCTGCAAAAATCATTCGCATTGTCGCGGTGCAATGCAGCGGTTGACTAATACAGACTACTGTTACCGTGCGGTAAACAGAAAGATGAAAGAGTCCAAGAGATATCTCTGTTGAAAAATTCTCGCAATGTCGAAGGCGATGAAAATCGAGCGGTCACAGCAGTAGATGGTCCTTCATTATTGCGAGAATCCCCGTTAATCAGAGACCTAAGTCCATGATTGTTGGGCAGAGATACGGTTCGGTAGTCAATCAAACCAGGGGAGAGAGAGACGTAACCGACCGTGCATCTCCGAGATAGCTGATACTGAGCCGCTATCAGGTAGTTCAATACGCAGTAGCTCTCGGTGACTCGTCATCCTGAGTTGCCAGGTAATCCATTATTCCACGAAGGAATGCGTTCGGCTAGAACCATCGAGCATAAAGAATACGCTCGAGCAATTATATTTAACCGAAACGGATTTCGGTAAATACAAAAGCGGATTTGGTTTGTTGTCATGACAATAACCAAGTATCTAAAATCGAAAAACTGATAACGCTGGTAGGTTGCAGGCAACCCCGAGTTGCAGTTCAATTAAGATACAATTCGTCTCGGTCACAAACCGTAGAGTTAACTACGGTATGCGCCTACCCCCTGGACAATTCAACTGTTAAAAGAATCATGTCGCGAGGGTAATATACGTAGTATATTTGTAGGTTCTGTACCACGACCTCCATCCTAAATTCTTTTCCCCTCGAGGAATAGAATAAGGATTGGAGATCGACGCCTTCGTTCTCTAGTCAAGAGAGTGAAGGAGAAGTCTTTCCCAAAGGAAAGCTTCAATGGTGAACAGAATACCGAAGACGATAGTTCAAGCCAAACTGGAAGTTCCCGTCCGTTCTTCTCTATTCCAGGTTAATCGCCTACTGTGAGATACTCTTCTTTCAGCAGCAGTCTTCTTCCAAATGCTAGAAATTACAGGAATTCGAGCATAAGCGAGGTTCCCGATTATCGTGTAACAATTATCGGGGATTCTCGCTCACTTTGGACCGTGGTCTCGCCTAAGTGTTTGGAGATCGTAAAAAACTCGAACACTCTGAGTGCGCTAGAAATTCCGTAGAATTCTAAGCACTCTGCGAAACCCCCCACCGAATTCGTCAAACGATATCGGCTGGTGGTCCTCCTCGATTCCGTAGGAATCGAGAAAGGCGGGGCAGGATCCCTCCTCAACGACCGGGCTTACGTCAGGTAGGACCCGAAGGTCCCCGGTAGCGCAGCCCCTAACGTGGGATCTTACAGAGAAATCTCTGTAGGATCCCTCCCCTTTCCCTCGTAGCCGTAAGGAGAGAGGGAATGGGGGAGGAATTGGATACTGGCTCGCCTTCCCAGCGGAACTAGCAGTTTGGAGAAGAAAAGGAGCAGCCATCGCCTTACGGCGATGGCCTCTCAGAGCCTGGGAAAACGTATCGTCAGGAGAAAACGTTTTCCCGAGGAGGGTTACGAACTCATACTGTAGGTAAGGGTCTGCCACCACTGTGAACGTCGTCTGGGTGGGGCTGATCGACACCTGACAGGAGAGAGCCGATACCGTCCTCCGACTCATTCCAGTCCTCGTCGAGGTCGAAACATCAGGATGACCGAAGGGATATTCAAATACGGTGTCCGAAGACACGTAGAAACGCCTCTGTCGCAGTAGAGGAGGTGAAGTAGCTTGTTCGACCGGCCAGAACTGAGAGAGCCTTCTTGTCCGGAGACGAGAGACTACCTGGTTCAACACAGTCGGCAAGCTCCGATCGCGGCAGACCCACCGTCGATTTGGGTTCCCTCTCGGGCCCCAAAACGACTCGAGCCGAGACGTGGCTCTGCTGGTGGGAGCGGCGATCCTTCCCCGAGGTCGTTGTGCTGACGAATCAGCGCCATAACCTCGGCAAAGTTCCTCTGGATCTCGGAAGTCACAGCATCTTGCAGAGTGGGACCGTTAAGCCCTTCGAACAAGAGCATATTCCGAGAACCTTCCTCCTAAAAGGGGGAACAGCGACAGCCCTCTCGGTCTTCCCCATCCACTTGCGCATACGTCCTGGCCGGTCCAAGAACCGTGCCTGGCACGTAGGGCGTCGTGGTGGGATCATGAGGGGCGCACCCCTCACGATCACTCCTCAATACCTCGCTCCTCCCGGTGTAACCCGAGGAGGTTGAAGGTACGGGAGAGGCAGACCTGACGCTCCGCCCTATCGTCGCTCGCTGGCAGAACCAGCAGGCTTGGAAGGGCTGCAAAGGCGATCGTCAACCCGCGGTGGCGATCGAGCTGCAGGCCTGGTCGAACCGTCTCGCTGTGGAGAACGGCTGGACTGAGCACAGCGGCCCCGATCTCGAGTGTCAGAAGAGCTTGTGCTGGTTGCCGTACCCGATCGCTCTCTGTGAGAGCGACGGTCAGGCGACCTGCCGGCTCCACTGTCACAGTGAGACCGGTGCTTGTCCTCACGGCACGTCACGTCGCTGGTTCCAGCCGTGGCTGGCACCGGCGAACGGGAGGACCTCTTCCCAGCCTCAGCCCGTGGCCGGTCGTGGACCGTCACGTCCCCGGGTAGCCAGCTGTTCGCCGCGAGAGTGAGAGCTGGTCTGGTGAGAGTCGCGTGAGCAGCTGTCACCAGTCTTCCGCCCCGTGCCGTGAACCTGACGCTGAGCGGACTCAGAGGTCTGGTTCCTGGCTGCACGGTCGCTGGTAGGCGACCGTACACTCGGTACCTCCCGCGAACGAGAGGCCGAGACGGACCCTGATGCAGTGGCAGAACCACTGACACCAGGCGAGGAAGTACCGGTGTTTTAGCCGGTACCCCTCTGGTCCCCGTAGTCTTCTCCCTTGCGGAAGAAGAGACGGGCCCCGCTCCCGAAGGAGCAGGAGGACCATCGGAAGGAACCCTCCCGTCCCACCAGGTGAGACGGGTCCCGAGAAGCTCCCGAGGGAGACTTCTTTAGGAGGGAGGAGGCAACCTTCTTCTTCCTCGGCTGTGAAGCCTTAGAAGTCGAAGGGGAAGAGGCGGCAGCCGACGACGATGAAGAAGATGAAGACGACGACGACGACACCTTCCTCCTCTTCTTCGTCAGCTTCCTCAGGACAGACGTAAGATCTGCTATCCAGGGCGGAGCCGGGGCTGCTGTAGCCAAAGCCAAAAGCCCACAGGGCCCCGGACGCACCTACTAGACAGACCAAAGTCTGGGGTAGTACCACCACGAACAGGGACGACATCAGCAGGTATGGGCATCTCAGGAAAACAGCAGGCACAGCCACACAGCATCGGTAGGGACAGCCAGCGCAGCAACGGCAGGGGGAGGGAACAGCCAGCGCAGCAAACGGCAGGGACAGCCAAGCGCAGCAACTGCATGGACAGTCAGCCCCAGAATCGGCAGGTACGGCAGGCAGCACCGGAAACACAGGAAGTGGAGCAGCAGCCAGCAACATCCTGGTACCGGCGGCAGGTCCAGGGGCGAGCTCTAGGGCAGCGGAAGTGTGGTCGCTGCAGCGCGGCAACCACGAGCGGCGGCGGCCCGCCCCCCTCTCGGTACGGCGAACGGCACTTCACAGCGGCTGTAGGCAAGACTGTTACCACGTGAGGTGAGTACACCAGGTGAGGAGGGACGTCGTCACCTGGAGCGTGGTCACCACTCCATGGGTGACCGCAGTAGGCCCAGACATAGAACCGCAGCCCCTGGACACTAGCACGCCCTGCAAATGGCAAATGGAAGGACGCCCATACCTCACCAAGGTCCACCCTCGTGGCAGTAGCACCTGCGGAAATAACAGTAGTAGCGATTAGTGGGGGGGAAGTCCCCTCGCGCGGGGGGGGTGAGCCCTCTCCGAACGAGTGGAAGACCCCGAATACAATTGTACATCGGGCACCGAGCGCCCTCCCCCGCGCTCGACGGATCGGGCGAGGAGAAGAACGCCGATAACCTCCCCCCCCCCAAGGGGAAGGGCCATCTGTGGGAGCTGAGCGGGGGGGGGGGGGGGGGGGGGGGGGGGGGGGGGGGGGTTCTCGTTCCCCACCCCCGCACAGCACCCATGTACCCAACAATAATATAAGAGCCCGAGAGCAATCGTGCCATCGGCCCGAATGCAAGGGCATAAGGATCAATTCCCTGACTGAGCGGAACTTGAACCAAATAAATATTGATGCAATCAATAATAAAAGGAATAAAATGAAAAAGCATCTTGCATTACGATTCACTTCACAATGAATAAGGGCTCGGATCGAGCGCATTTGCGCCCTCGGTACCGAGCGCAAGGGTAAAAGGATCCATTCCTTTACCTTTATGGATCAAGGTTTATGGAAACCTTGATCCATAATGAATTGATGCAATCAAAATATATATGAAAATGAAAAAGAATACTGCGCTGCGAGTTTCACTTCATATAAATAAAAAGGGGAAGGATCAATTCCGGGAAATAGCGGAAACATTGATCCCAGTAAACAATGCAATCTCAATAAAATATGAAAATGAAAAAGAACTGCACTTGCGATTTCACTTCATTCAAATAAAAAGGGAAAGGATCAATTTCCGGGTAAGCTCGGAACTGATCCAAAATGAGTATTGCTACAATCAAAATAAATATATGAAAATGAAAAAGAATACTGTACTTGCGATTCCACTTCCATACAGAATAAGTTTCCGTGCCGAGCGCATTCGCTCGGCAACGAGCATACAGGTCAAAAAAAGAAAAAATATAAATGAAAAGAGCACTTACTTACGATTTTCATCTACACATTTCCAACCAAAATATACGCTCGGAGCGAGCGCTCTCCCGCCCTCGGCACCGAGCATACACAATACAGGGATCATTTCTGGGAAAATGCATTCCCGCACTTACGCCCTTCAGTCCCGGCACTCCGGGTAATTCGGAGGGCGTGGTGAAACCAAGATCCTTTAATTCACAATTGAATTCAATGGAAATAAATATGAAATGATTGTACTTACAATTCAGTTTCACTAGATAATAGAAAAAGAAAAACACAACCATGCGAAAGCAACGACGATGAAGCGGGCAGAGAGCGATGATACACGTCCACACGCCAGCAGGCCGAAAGCAAAAGTGGTTTGTTACCTACCAGTCGCGCGCGCGCGCCTGTCGGACAAGCAGTTAACTACCGAACCCCTTGTTCGAAAGCTTACGACCATCCAGCTGCCGCTAGTTACCTTCCTATTGTAAAAGGACCGAAAGGTTTGTATATCGTACCGGAACAAAAACAGAGTACAGTTATGGCATCTTAGAAAAATCATGTATACATAGTAAGTATGCACTGTATTCACCCACTGATGAATTCCATTTATGTTACTAGAAAAACTTGTAAAATCCTAAGCAAGATGACATATATTTCCGCAAATAAAGACACCTTTTAAATGTTGTAATTCTGCCCCCCCAAAACCCCACTTAAAAAATTGGGGGTAGTCTTATACTACCATTTTAAAAAATAAACCTTGAATTTTAAGTTGTGTTTATTGGTAGTGTAGCCTCAGACTTGGTGCAATAACCATCAGCATACACAAAAAGATTCACATTATGAAATAAACTGATAATAAAGGTAATAAAACCATTTTTACCATATAAATATAATAAGCTTATTCAAGGAATAATTCCACATGACATATCAACGAAATCAACTTTTTTCTATGCAAGCCCAGCTGAGCAAATGTAAGCGTTGAGTTATGGTTGCACTCACCGCAACCTTCATCTTTTGGTAACCTTTCAAAATTTTTAATGGTAGTGTAATGATGTATGATAATCACCGTACATTAGACTACAGGTATCGTTAATAATGCTATACTAATTGCGTAACACATAAGGCCATAAACAACCGAACAAGTAAGAGCTGTTTTGCTAAAAACAACCGAATTGGATAACAAATGTTGTTTTGCTTACATTTCAACCATTGTGCAATAGTAAATAATTACCATATTTATGTTACAAATGATGGTAATAGAATAGGTCACTAACCGAGATTCAAGTCTACGGGAGCCACAATCCACCTTACAGTGCCCTAGACTGGTTAATGATGCCTAGACTGTGTCACAGCCAGATAATTTGCCTTAATATATAATAACTCTTTAATGAAAATGTCAAATTTCATTTACCTAATCATTTACTATGGTTAGCCTGGTAGTTGTACAAATTTTCAATGCCAGATTTGATGAACTTACAGGTAAAAGTCACCTTTTTCAGAATACCAATGTATTGTTAGTAACATTTTAATTGTTGTTTAAACCCTACAGCCATAAACAACCAAATGAAAAGTTGTTTTGCTACAACAACTGAACCAAATCTGATAATGTTTTACTTGCATTTCAGCCATCGTATAATAGTAAATAATTACCATAGTTTGGTTACAAATGATGTTAATTAAGAAGCATAGGACTGTTATATTTTTAAATTATAATGTGTATTCGTTATGGAGAAAATATCGCCACGTAAATATAGTACACACTACTGAACTTAAGCTGTATTTGTAGCTGAAGTTGAGAAAATATTGATCACACTGCTAATGACTATAAATTATTGTGCATAAGCAAAATGGATGAAATTTGACTGCAAATATTAGTGGAGAAAAAAGTATATTAAAAAAAAAATGCCGGGCATGAAAGAACAGATTTTAGTGTTGTTTTCAAGTTTTCATGCCAATAAAAGACAAATACATAAAGCTCATATTATGATGAAATAGGGTAAAAATAGCAAAAGGAATCTGTCAATTTTTTTGCACAAAAAACATGCTCCCGGCCCCATCTACATATTAACGAAAAATTAACTACCGTATATACTCGAGTAACGTGCGATCTCGCATATCATGCGACCCCCAAATTTTCACCAATAAACAGTGGTTTTGTCATGTATCTCATGTATCATGCGAGTTCCTTTTCCGAGAGTGTCAGTTCATAAGGTTGGTGGTTTAGCATGCTAATAGCCGAGTCATTCAGATGTGTGCTGCTGCTAGACAAGTTACGGTAATTTTCTTACTAATCTCGAAAATTGAATAGAAAATCTCGATTAAAAAAGAATCCCAAGATAATAAAATAATTGTAAAAATAACACGCCTTGGAGTCCTAAATCAATCATTCTTCTCTCTCTCTCTCTCTCTCTCTCAGGAATAAATACTGTAATTTGAGTCTTTCACCAACGGGTATCAGTAAATGTGTAGACATTGTGTGTGTGTTTAAAAAAATGTGCAGTACACACATTCATTTATCCGATGTTTCGGTTTTTGGAATTTTTCAGATTTCGGAAATGAGAGGTCAAATGCATAATCAAACAAACATCACCTGCAGCAAAAACATTTTTTCCCTTTATGTTTTTATTATTGTTATTTATTAATTACAGTTTATTTAAATATTAATATAATACTGTTAAATGAATGTGAGATAATTAAGATCAACTATAATAAAATAGTGGGACAATTAATACCATATGTTCACTAATAGCTATTATTTTCAAAACAAACATTCCGTAAAACGCAAAAAATAAATGTACATAATAATCAAAATACAATAATGTTTTCTAGTTCAACTTGTGAATTTTAACAATAAGTATGACTATATAATATATTTCACCATATCGATCTTGAAGTTGAAAAGTCGTAAAATTTTGAGGATGGTCAGGGAAAAGGATTTGTACTTTGTGATTACATATCGCTACAACACCATGTGGTATTTTCATACCAATATTGATGACGCATCGCTACGACACACTGGTATTTTTCATACCACTATACATTAAAGTTAAAATGATCATATTATATTATTGTTTTCATGAAGAAATAATTATATAAAGAAAATTACTGAGTAATTTTTGCCGTCAGCAGTCAGAAAATCACGAACATGGTAACATTCAAACCTAGTGCCATCCACAGTAGTATATGTCTATAAATAGAACAGAAGCAGAGGGCAGTCATTGGATAACAGATCACCATGGCTACCAACCAACCAATCAGGTGTTAGTTATACAACTCTGTGAATTTCTTAGAATGAACGTTTACACGCGAAGCTAACGATGACGTGTGTATTTTGCATACAGTACGTAGTTTTAGTTTTTAATAGCTTAAGTATTTTACTGATTACATGAAGAATAGAATGAGTCCTTCTCATTACTTTGAATGCAAAATGGTTTGAAGATTCTTCTGCAAAAAGAACAGAAAAAAAAAATTCTTTAGAAGATGATAACTATTTACTAATGCGGTTGACATACCTTCAAAACAAAATTCAGCTCTCTAATCTCTGTAAAAATGTTAATCTTTCTGTTTGCTGGTCACACCCTTTATATCCCCGGCGACTAACAACAACAAAATTTGTTTGTTTGTATTATCTTCCAAGATGTAGGTATTACCTGTAGGTACAGCACAATTTTTAACCGTATGCCCATACACACACACATACAGTTGCGCGCGTGCTAATACCTATTGGTTTCAGAGACTAAAGTTAACACTTACAGTATAGTTGAGCGTGTGCTAATACTGGTTTCAGAGACTCAAGTTAACACTTACAGTATAGTTGAGAGAGAGAGAGGAGAGAGAGAGAGAGAGAGAGAGAGAGAGAGAGAGAGAGAGAGAGAGAGATTCATCCTAGATGGCCTTGGTTAATCTCTCTAATCTCTCGAGGAATGCCAAGATTTGTTCCCTACAAAATTCTTTTTTTTTTTTTTTTGTCTTCCAGATATGAATGACCCGTACTGCACATTTTTTAACAAGCATGAACACACTGCCTGCTCATGTACTAATGCCCACTGGTTAAATATACTCACTCTCTCTCTCTCTCTCTCTCTCTCTCTCTCTCTCTCTCTCTCAGGAAAGATACCGTAAATTCAATTTATCAGTATCTTTTCCTGATAGACAAACAGAGTAAATATTTAGGACTCCAAGGCTTGGCATATGTCAATTATTTTATTATCTTGGGATTTTCCATGGTCAACTCTTGGGATTAGTAAGAAAAATGCGTTTATTTGAGTAGCAGCAGCTGCAGCGCACACCCAAATGAATCAGGTAAGCCTAGCACGCCAAACAATAGTATTTACAAAATGAACAGAGCTCTCTGGCTGGGCTGTTTTGGTCCTCCCACGTGTTTGATCGCATATCTGCCAAATTTATAACAACAACAGAGATCACCTTTCTCCCATTACAGATATCAAATATCTTTTCCGTTACGCAGAATTCTCAATAAATTACGTAGGTTCACGATTGATAAAGTTTTTTTATGCAATAACAAGAAACGGAGTCAGATTTTCTAACAACATGGCATCTCATTTTGGTGCTGTTGCGAATATTTCAACCAGTTCCACATGCGTTTAAATACATACTGACTGTACAGTCTGGAGGCAGTTCTCCCTTCTACACATCTTGATTTTTTAATATCGTAGGTATAGAATAAATTGGTGAGCAAGGAAATATGAAATAAAGCATAACAGAGTAAGGTTGATGAGCGAGAAAATAAGCAAATCGGATACAGACAGATTCTCTCTCTCTCTCTCTGACAAAATAATAGACAGGAAACAATGACTGAATATTGCTTGAATGCGATATGGCAAAGTTTTGGCCTGACTGAAGTGTGGAGTGACTTTGACACTGACTTACAAGTTATTCCTGGTCATCTCACAGCCATGGATAGACATCAACTTCACAGCCGAGAAAGGGCAATCGTATACAAAATAAATAGGTATGGAAAATGCGAAATGCAGGACTATGTTGTCCCATAAAAAAAGCTCTCGCTTGGACAGCTGTAATATTTAGCAGAGAGAGAGAGAGAGAGAGAGAGAGAGAGAGAGAGAGAGAGAGAGCGCAGGGCCGAAAAGGAAGGAGATTAAAGTACCTGGGAATGAAAACCCCTTATAATCTTATAATTATAGCCTCGGGGTTTGTCTCAAGGACATTCAAAGGTCTGTCACACACGGGCAGTTGTTGTTTTTGTAAAATTAGCATAAGGGCAGATCTTTAAAAGCCACGCAAGAGAGCTCGCCACGGTGACAAGACTATACTTTCCATATGAATTGACGATGTCCTATACGAAGATGCAGGAGATGAAGATGAAATTATCAAAGATCTGGAAGATGGCGGATATGATGACTGCCTTGATGGCGAAGAATTCAGAGCAGTATTTGATGATACAGACACGGAGAACGACTTTGGAGGATTTTAGTTTATTAATTTTATGCATTTTTTCTACTTTAATAAATTTTCATTTACCTGTGTATCCTAAAATAAAAATAATAGTTCAAGTAACAAATGTTTCTTTTACCGAGTAAAACAAAAAGTAAAAAATCCTTCGGTATTGTGCCTTAATCAACTGATTTGGAAATTATAGATGGTTAGTCTAGAACAGTTAAACATGTTGTAGAAACCAAAATAATGCAAATGGCGCACGATCGCTCTTTTGTATTTTAAAATACAATAGTAATATGAGAATGCATACAATATTATTGGATATAGTGAAGTACAAGTAAAGCATAACTTTTTAAAAGATCTACTGTTTTCCTCCGGTAGTAACTCGCAATCTGCCGATTTGGGAAAGCATACACGGTACGCTAATTTTATACAGCGTGTATGATGCGACCACTTTAAAATTAGCTTCAAAATTAGGTTTCAAAAGTCGCATAATATGCGAGTATATACGGTAAATCCAGTTCACAAGAAGATGTATTCAAGTCATATTTTGACTTTAAACACTTCATATAAAGAAACATAACCTTGTCCCCTATAAATAGAATCTTTAGATATTAAATTATGATAAAGAGAAGCAAGAAAATATTTCAGAATTGAGTTCAAGCCAGCAAAATAAATTTCCCTCTGTCAGCTGATTTTTCCGAACCAAAACATGATCACAACAGTGCCATCAAGTAAAAAAAAAAAACTTCTAGTTTCACAACAAGACGTATTCAAGTCATATTTCGACTTTTAAACACTTTATAAAAACGAAACTTAACTTTGTCCCATATAAATAGAATTTCTATGGATTAATTTACGCCAAATAGTAGCAAGAAAATTGTTCTGAGCAGAGTTGAATGCGGTGACATAAATTTACATCAGCCAGTTGACTTTTCCAAACCAAAAATGATCGGTTTGTTTGTACTTTACAATACAATAGTAATGTAAGGCTACATACAGTATTATTGGATACAGCCAAGTCAAGGATAGCTTTTTAAAAGAGCCAAGGGAAAGATGCATATTCGTTATGTTTGTATTTTATGAGGCAGTCTTGGCACTTAGGCTAAGCCACCGATAACCAGACAACGATGCTATAAACCCTAAGGAGGATAAAACCAAGTTATAAATATATTGAACAAGAGCTGTAAAACCGGAATGCTGGTAACTGATAATGTATACCATTATTCCCCAAGGAGAAAATATCAACAAGGATATATACTGCTAAATTTAAGCTACAATTTGTAGCTGAAGCTGGGAAAACAATGTTCAAGCTGCAAAAGACTTAAATTATTGTGCATCTACAACATGGATGAAACTGCCCCTAACCTTTTATGTCATCAAACTCAACCGTAAATAAGATTGGAGAGAAAAGTATTTTATCAAAACTACTGGGCATGAAAGAACATATTTTACTGTTGTTTCATTGTGATAGGACGAACCTTTCCCCTATGGTTATATTTAATCAGAAATTGATGCTCAAACAAAAATTCTCCAATGGTATTGTTGTCCACATTCACAAAAACCTAAATAATACAAATGGCGCATGATCACCAGTAATATGAGAATACTACACAAAGTGCACATACAATATTATTGGATACAGTGAAGTAAAGCAAACTTTTTTTTTTTTTTCTTTTTAAGATCCATGGAAAAGATGCATATTAGTTATGTTTGTATTCTATATTACGATACTAATTATGTGAATATTACATACAGTAATTTTATATCTTGTGTATGATGCGATCACCTTAAAATTAGCTTCAAAATTAGGTCTTCAAAAGTTGCATGATACGAGAGTTAAGTATATCCTAGTTTTACCAGACCACTGAGCTCATTAATAGCTCTCCTAGGGCTGGCCCGAAGGATTAGATAGTTTTACGTGGCTAGGAACCGATTAGTTACTTAGCAATGGGACCTACAGCTTATTGTGGGATCCAAACCACATCGAGAAATGTATTTCTATCACAAGAAATAAATTCCTCCGATTCCTTGTTGGCAGAGCGGGGAATCAAACCTGCACCCTGTGATATATGGGGTACCAAAAGCTAGCCCATACACAGATGGTTTTGTAATTTAGCAGTCATCTTATAATAAGGATATGAGATAAATTCATAAAAATTTTACTAACCTTTTTTTACATTGTCTTATCTAAAGGTTGTCTTATACACAGAAATATATGGTACCTATATTAATTCTGCTTCTCAAGACCAATTATCTTTTATGTATTCCACATCTGTTGTCAAAAAGATTTTTCCTCACTGTATGCTTATTCTGTTATAAAGCTTCTCTTCCTATCTATCCATCACTTCTTAATAAGTCTGTCAATTTTTTTAATATAAAAAATAAAAAACAATCATAAATGCATAACACATGTCAAAACATGGAAACTTCTGGAATGAGTCATGAGATCTTACAGTTTTCCTAGGAAGTAGTAAGCAGAGCATCTAAGATCACTGCTCTAAAAGAATTTTATTCGCTTACAATTTACTACATAAAAATATATATATCAATAAACTAATGATAATCAGAGCAAAAATAACACAAAGATTTTATGTTTATGGATAACCTTAAGTAATGATTTGAACTTTTGAGTTTGAAAGTACGAGAAGTTGCAAGTACTAACCTCATGAAGACACCAGAACAAGTACAATGTATAGTAACTATAAAGCAATACACATCAAAGAAAATGATCACACTCCACAGTTACTGTCTGTGAGAAACAGGACTGAAGGGTCAGGCATAATTTAGCTCACTTGATCCAGAGTAGTCCAACTGTTTTTGTATTCAATTTCTGCTGTGCCCTTCATCTTTGTATTAACTGACGATTTTGTGTATTAACTGACGATTTTGTATATAAGTTTATATTACATAATTTCTTATGTTTCATACTAGTCCTACAGGGATTCTATGAAATGACAATTTGTCCGAAATTGCATTTTTCCTAACTATACAAACCTGAGGTCTTTTTACAATAGGAAGGTAACTAGCGGCAGCTGGATAGTCGTAAGCTTTCGAACATGGGAGTTCAGTAGTTAACTGCTTGTCCGACAGTACGCGCCCCGCGCGACTGGTAGGTGAAGAATCACTTTTGCTTTAGGCCCAAGCAAAAACTGCAGAGTGAGGGGTGGCATGAGGTGGGGCTATGTGTAAAAGGACCTCAGGTTTGTATAGTTAGGAAAAATGCAATTTTCGACAAATTGTCATTTGTTCTGACACGGGATACAAACCTTTTGGTCCTTTTACAATAGGAAGACTCACTTCTTGGTGGGAGGAATCTGAGTCTTTTGTGAACAGACTGGTGTTCGCCCAACCTTGAAAGCCTCCCTGGTCGTAAGAGAGAGGGAGGGATCCAAGCCTCTGTCCGATTGATCGGGGTGTGCACCGCAGGATCAATGGTCAGACCTCTGGACCAAGTACTAAGAGAGGAGAGGCAAGTGTATCTCTTCATACCAGCAAGCAAGAACATGTTCCTGTTTGCAAGAGGCAACATAAAGTTATGGGTTTGTCTCTTGTTGGCATCCACTTCCCCCCCCCTTGTTGGGGGAAGTGGTGGATATTCGCTCCTATCCCTAGTGAAAGGGATAGGATGGGGCTCTGTCATATAGCTCACCTGCATCTCGTCCTTATCCAGCATGATGACAACCGTATCCCTCTGCCCACAGGTAGAGGGGGAGAAAAAGATGGGAAGAGGAGCCAGTCACACTCTCATTCACTCATCCATTCTTACAGTCACACCAGGACTCGATGCTGTTCAGCCTGCGAGGGTCTGGGTTAGCTACACAACGTGTTGAGCAGCCACCAAGGACCTGTGGGCAATATCCTGAAGGTAGAAGGAGGTGAAGGTAGTCTGGTTGGCCCAGACCCGTGCCTTCAGGACCTGCGCCACGGAGAAGTTCTTGCAGAACGCAAGGGAAGGACCAATGCTCCTGACTTCGTGGGCTCTCGGACGGAGCGTACAGATGTCGTCACTACCATCAGCCTCGTACGCTCTCCTGATCACCTCACGCACCCAGAAAGAAAGCGTGTTCTTGGATACTTCTTTCTTGGTCACCCCGGTGCTAACGAAGAGGAGTCAGCACTCAGGCCTGAGGTGTCGAGTTCTCTTCAGATAGCGCCCTCACAGGACAAAGCAGCATCTCATCTGCATCATTGTTGGTGAAGTCCATTAGGGAAGGGATTGTGAAAGATTCGAACCTGTCGTCAGGGATCGTCGGTTTCTGAGTCTTCGCAACGAAGTTCGGGACGAAATCAAGCGACACAGATCCCCATCCCCCCCTTGGGGGGAAATGGCTTCCACTATCGAAGGAAAGACCATGAAGTTTCTCTACCCTCTTCGCCGATGCCAGGGCCAGCAAGAAGAGGGTCTTGAGGGTCAGATCCCTGTCTGACGACTCTCGGAGTGGCTCGAAGAGTCTTCGAGTCAAACTCCTAAGGACGAGAGTCACGTCCCACTCAGGGGGGCCTGAGTTCCCTGGGTGGGCAAGACCTTTCAAAGCTCCTCAATAGCAAGGAGATCTCAAACGAGTTCGAGATGTCCAATCCCCTCAGTTTCAGGACTAGTGCCAGGGCGGCTCTATATCCTTTCACTGTGGGGACCAAGAGGAGCTTTTCTCGGCGAAGAAAAACTAGGAAATCCGCTACCTGCTGAAGAGTGGCTCTGAGAGGAGATAGACCCCGTCTACGACACCAACCACAGAAGACGGCCCACTTCCCCTGGTACACAGCTGCAGAGGACTGTCTGACGTTTCCAGCCATCTCTGTTGCTGCACTACGAGAAAAGCCTCTCATTCGCAAGAGATGGTGGATAACAGCCAGCCGTGAAGATGTAGAGACTGGACTGCTCGGTGGTACCGTTCTACGTGTGGCTGGGCGAGAAGGTTGTGCCAATGGGGAATCTCTCTCTCGGTGCTTCTGCAAGTAGAGCCAGCAGGTCCGGATACCGGGAGCCACCAGGATCATCCTGAGATTCGGGGTAGTCAGCACTCGACTGATCACCTTACAAATCAGGCTGAAAGGGGGAAGGGCAAAGACGAAGAGGTTGTCCCATGGGTGTTCAAGAGCATCCCTATGCAGCTGCCCATGGGGCCAGCACGGCTGAAAAGAAAACTTGAAGTTTCCTGTTGTGCCGGGTGGCGAACAGATCCACGAATGGACGCCCCCACAGGTTGAAGAGCCTTTCCGCCACGTCCTGGTGTAGGGACCATTCGGTCCCTATCACCTGATCCCGACGGCTGAGCTTGTCTGCTACTACATTCCTCTTCCCTGGAATGTAGCGGGCTGACAGCTCTATTGAGTGAGCCACGGCCCACTCGTGCACCTGCCGTGTCAACTGATACAACGGGAGAGACACTAAGGCGTCCGTTTGTTGCATAAGCCACTACCGTGGTGGTGTCGCACATCAACACCACTGAGTGTCCCACCAAGCGGTCCTGGAACTCTTGAAGAGTGAGGAACGCTGCCTTGAGCTCCAGGACATTGATGTGAAGGTGCTTGTCGTGATCGTCACACACTCCTGAAGCCAGCAACTCCTCCAGGTGTGCGCCCCATCCCTCGTTTGATGCGTCTGAGAACAGCAGCAGGGGGGGGGGGGGGGGGGGGGGGGGGGTCTCGGGGGGGGGGGGGGGGGGGGGGGGGGGGGGGGGAGGGGAGTGCGGAGAGGCACTCCTCTTAACCCTCTTACGCCGACTGGACGTATTTTACGTAGACATTTTTTGTCTCCCGTGTGCCGACTGGACGTATTTTACGTCGACTTACAAGTTTTTTTTTTTAAATTCGCGGAAAAATACTTATAGGCCTACCAGCCTAAAACTTTTGAATCACGCGCCTAGGGGGATGTTGGGAGTTCACGGATCAAGGTGTTGTTTTGTTTACAATCGTTACGCAGGCGCGTAAGCGCGAATTTCTTTCTTGCCGCACTAAAAAGCATCTGTGACACATCTCGGAAATTATTTCGTCACTTTGACATAATTTTTATACCATTGTAAATTAGCCGTTACATGAAGTATTATACAGTAGTACCTCGAGATACGAAAGGCTCAACTTACGAAAAATCCAAGTTACGAAAGCAAAGACGAAAAATTTTACTGCTCTACATACGAAAAGTTTTCAAGATACGAAAGGTTTCTGAAAGTCCGAGATTCGCCCCATAACAATTTTGAAACTCGCACCGCACATTGCCATCTTAGTTATTGTAGACTCGCCACCATCCTCCTGCTCTCCCATTGGTTCCTGATGCTAGCCAAGCCATGAGATCCTTCTCTCTAATTGGACAGCATCCCTCCCATCATGCATCTTCTATACATACGTACTACGTGTTGGCGTGCTTTAGCTCGGCCACTTCGCACCCGAAACTTTACCGTACGCATTCGGCTTTCGGTCGCTCCAACGATTTTGTTTAGTTACGTAAATTTGTTAGTGATTTCGTTGCAGTACATATTATCGTGTTGTGCGATGACTGTATTATTACATATTTGTGTAACTTTACGTAAATTAACGTAGTCATGGGTCCCAAGAAAGTTGAAATTCACGGAAAGAAGCGCATGCTGTCTCTGGAGACAAAGATGGAGATCATAAAGAAGTACGAAGCTGGTATGCGATTGAGTGTGATCGCAAAGGAATACGGCCGTAATCCGTCGACAATAGGCACCATCCTTAAACAGAAGGATGCCATCAAAGCAACTACACCATCGAAGGGCATCACTATTTTGTCCAGCAAGAGGAGCCATGTGCACGACGAGATGGAACGGTTGCTCCTTGTCTGGATAAAAGACAAAGAAAGGGGAAGGTACCATACACGGGAGCTGAGCAGGGGGCAGGAAAGAAGACGTCACCAAGGGAGTCGCGGGAGAGCTTTCCGACGAATCCTTGGCAGGCCTTCGCTTCTTCCTACCCTCATACAAACCCCACTGCACCTCCGACCAATTAACACAAATTTGTGATGGTAATTGCTTCATAGCAAAGAAAGATAAAGAAAAGGAGAACGCATTTTTGAGAAGTTCGGCAGCAAGGAGGTTTTCGCGCCACTGTTGGAGGCGCCTATGTTTGTGGTTGTTCCAGAATCGGCAGGAGTGTTGTGGATCTCGTCGTTAAGTGAGAAACGCCGCGATTTCTGATGCAATACCTCGTCTAGATTCATCTAAGAAGTTCTAGAAATCCCTGGAGTCGGTGACGTTCGCCGAAGGCTCCGCCCCCAGAGTGCCGTATAAATACGACAAACGAACTTCGGAGAGCAGTGGTCTTAGAAGGAAGAGATTGTAAAAGAGAGAGAGATCACCAGTTAGTAAGAGCCACAGATCAGATTATCAGTGAGAGATCAGCAGCAGAGATCGCCAGAGAGAGACTAGAGACGAAGGAAGGACCGACGAAGGATCATCAGAAAAGAAGTTGTTCAAGAGTTGGTTGGATATTGGTCTAGTCGTCTTCAGGTGTGGTCTACCGTGTTATCTCGACGTCGAGCAGACTTCAGAGAAGAAAAGGTCCTGTTACAAGTGTTGGGGAATTCCTGCCTTACAAGAAGATTAGTTTCTGCAATACGGAGTCAAGAGGACATCCGCAATCGCCGATCTATATTTATGAAGCCAGCGCGTCGAACCGCCAAATTGAGTAGCAAGTATTTTAATTGCCTCGCTGTTCCCCCAGTTCATGCAGTGTAAGATTCTATCTGTTTATGTAAATAGGAGATACCATTCTGCATTTACCTTTGTTAGTAAGCTTGTAAATAAACCTTTGTTGTGTTAATCGTTTCTTTCTATATTCATATCCCCAGTTTCAACTGTTTGTGTTGATAAATGATAATGTCATGATACAATAAAGTTTTTATACATACTTACCTGGCAGATATATACTTAGCTATAGACTCCGTCGTCCCCGACAGAAATTCGAATTTCGCGGCACACGCTACAGGTAGGTCAGGTGATCTACCGCCACTGCCCCTGGGTGGCAGAACTAGGAACCATCCCATTTTCTAAGACAGATTTTCTCTTCCACCTGTCTCCTGAGGGGAGGCTGGGTGGGCCATTTAATAGTATATATCTGCCAGGTAAGTATGTATAAAACTTTATTGTATCATGACAATATCATTTTTATACATTCAACTTCCCTGGCAGATATATACTTAGCTGATTGGCACCTTTGGTGAAGGGTAAGAGACAGCTAATTACTGAATAGACAGGGGACAACATATGGACAACATATGTTGTAGGTAACAAAAATATAAGAAACCTTGGTTCCTACCTGTGTCGGCGAAAGACTTCATGGCTACTGCCTAGGAGCTTACATCGCCTCAGGAGCCTCAGCGAGGTAGTGACCTCATGCTAAGAGTTCTTGATGGTCTTGTCGATGGGGTCTTATCCACTTACTCGACAGAACCTAAGGATCTTTGTCAATGGGGTCCTATCCACTTACATGACAAAACACCTTGCCATATGGCATCATCAAGGAGCATAACACCGATCCCGATCACCTAATCCTAATACCGGGGTTAATACTACGATTGAAAGGAGTTATCCCCCCAACATCCTTTCAAACGACCATAAAAAACTCAAACCAAACAATCTTTTAGTTAAAAATAATATTATTTAAGGATCAGTACCAGCTCCCTGTCCCAGCACGGTATCCGCTGATACATAAGGTCCAAGAGAAAAACACTTTTCATAAGTCACTCTGACGGCTTTTAAGTAGTGGGAGGCAAATACCGAGTCGCATCTCCAATTGCACGGACTTCGTGTGCTCTTAACCCTAAGCAGCTTAAATGTTTTCTCTTGGCATTTCATGTGAGCCTCCGTTATCACATTTCTCACGAAGAATGCTAATGCGTTCTTCGACATTTGCCTCTTCGGGTTCCTTACCGCGCACCATAGGCTCTGATTACAACCCTGAAGTTGACTCTTTCTCTTCAGATAAAACTTCAGTGCTCTGACCGGACAGAGAGACCTTTCTGTTTCTCTACCCACAAGGGGAGAGAGGCCCTTGATTTCAAAACTTCTGGGCCAAGGTTTAGAAGGATTCTCATTCTTGGCCAAAAACAAAGGTTGAAAAGAGACAACAGCAGAATCTCCTCTAAAACCTACCCGAGAGTCTAATGCATGTATCTCACTGACCCTCTTGGACCGTCGCGAGGGTCAAGAGAATAATGGCACTTCCTCGAGAGGTCTCTAAAGGATGCCGTTATCAGGTGGTTCGAAAGTATCCGAAAAGAGAAACTGGTAGGACCACATCTAGGTTCCAACTTGGAGTGATAGAGGATTTAGACTTTGTAGTACCAAAGGATCGTATCAAAATCATGGGAGATCCTCCTTTTGTCTTCTATGTTAAGGCCCTGTTTCTAAATACAGCCAGGAGCATACTTCCATAAACCTTTTATGGTAGAAACAGCTAAACGTGATTTCCTCTCTAAGGGAAGATAAGGAAATCAGCAATTTCGGTCACAGAAAATATCGGAAGAGGAACAGCTTCTAGCTTCCTTCGACCTACTACCATCTACGGAAGACTTCCCACTTCGATTGATAGACCCGCAGAGTAGAGGACCTGCGGGCTCTGGCAATTGCGCTTGCAGCTTTTTCGCGAAAAGCCTCTTGCTCTGACCAAGTCTTTCGATAGTCGAAAGGCAGTCAGGGAGAGAGCGTGGATGTTTCCGTGATACTCTCGAAGTGGGGTTGTTTGAGCAGATCTGTCCTCATGGAAGAGATCTGGGGAAGTCCATCCGCCATCCAGTACCTCTGTGAACCATCTCGAGCGGGCCAATATGGGGCGATTAGAGTCAGTTTCGTCGCCTCCGAGGAACGGAACTTTCTTAACACTTCCCCCAGGATCTTGAACGGGGGAAAAGCGTAGGCATCTATGCCCGACCAGTCCATGAGAAAAGCATCTATCGCTATTGCTCTTGGATCTTCCACAATGGAGCAAAATTTTTCTTTTTTCTATCCTTCTGGGAGAGGAACGTGGCGAACAGGTCTATCTGAGGCTTTCCCCCAGAGAGACCAGAGCTTTCGGCAGACTTCGGAGTGTAGGGTCCACTCTGTTGGAAGGACCTGGTTCTTTCTGCTGAGTCTGTCTGCTCTGACATTTTTTGTCCCTTGTACAAACCTCGTCAGCAATACAACGCCTCGTTTCTCTGCCCATATCAAGAGGTCTCTCGCTATCTTGTATAGTGTGAGCGAGTGAGTCCCCCCCTGTTTTCGGATGTAAGCTAGAGCCGTGGTATTGTCCGAATTTACCTGGACTACCACGCCTCTGACCTCCGACTCTAAGTTCTTCAAGGATAGATGAACTGCCATAAGTTCCTTTACATTTATATGCCAGGACACCTGTTCTCCTGTCCAGGTTCCTGACACTTCCTTCTTTCCTAGAGTTTGCTCCCCATCCCGTTTCCGAGGCGGTCGGAAACAACACTAGGAGAGGGTCCGAATCGCAAGGGATATACCTTCGTTCTTCTGAAGCGGGGTTAACCACCACCTCAGGTCTAATTTTATTTCTTGAAGAATGGGAAACTGATCCGAAAGATCCCCTTTCTTTCTTCCCCAATTTCTTTGCAGGTAAAATTGCAGAGGTCTCGGATTGAGCCTCCCTAGGGAAACTAACTGCTCCAGCGACGAAAGGGTGCCCAGAAGACTTAACCATTCCTCGCTGAGCTTCGTTCTTTCCTAAGAAGTTTGATACTTTCTCCAAGCCTCGAGCAATTCTGTCTTACGATGGGAATGCTCGAAAACCCCGAGAATCCATCTGAATCCCCAGATAGACAATGTCTTGGCTGGGGATCATCTGAGACTTCTCGAGGTTCACGAGCAGTCCGAGTGAGCGAACGAGATTCAACGTCGTTTCTAAGTCCTCCAAACATTGTTGTTTTGACTTAGCCCTTATTAGCCAGTCGTCCAAATAGAGGGATATGTTCACCCCCTACAGATGAAGCCACCGTGCTACGTTCCTCATCAGGTTGGTGAACACTTGAGGAGCCGTAGACAGGCCGAAGCACATGGCCCTGAATTGAAAGACCCTTCCCTGCATCATGAATCGTAGATATTTCCTCGATGACGGATGAAGAGGGACGTGAAAATATGCGTCTTGTAGATCCAAGGAGGCCATCAATCTCCTGGACGCAGAGCCGCTAGCACCGAGTTGGATGTTTTCCATAGAGAACTTCTGTTTCTCTACGAATCGGTTCAGTGCGCTCACATCCAGGACAGGTCTCCACCCTCCCGAGGCTTTCGGAACTAGGAACAGTCGATTGTAAAAGCCCTGAGAGTGTGGATCCGGTACTAATTCTATGGCCTCCTTGTCTAACATTTGCTCCACCAATTGCAGAAGGGTCTTCCTCTTGACAGGGTCCGCGTACTTCGCCGACAGTTCCCTCGGAGTAGACGTCAAGGGAGGTCTGTCCCTGCAGGGGATGAGATATCCTCTCCTCACAATTGAGAGGAACCAGTTGTCCGCCCCTCTCGACGCCCATTCTTCTGCAAAGTTCAGTAGTCTGGCGCCTACTGGTGTTTGGAGGACTTGAGGTTCATTTGCTTTTCTTGGTAGGTCTAAAGGCAGAAGCCCTACCTCTTCTTTCTGCTCCTCTCTTCTTAAAGGAGGATCTCGAAGATGAACTCCCTCGAAAGGGCGGCTTCGGGACCCGTGTCTCCCCCTTCGTGGCAGGAACAGCTGTCCTCGGCCTTTTGGTTGATTGAACCAGAAGGTCCTGTGTCGCCTTCTCGGTAAGTGAGTGAGAAATCTCTCTCACTAACTGAGAAGGGAAAAGCTGGTTAGACAGAGGAGCGTACAGAAGGGACGACCTCTGTGCCGGAGAGACAGCTTTCGTAAGAAAAGAACGAATGAATCAGTTTTTCTTAAGTATTCCCGCCCCGAACAAAAGGGAGGCCACTTCTCCCGATCCGTCTTGTACTGCCTTGGTCCATACAAGTCAAAATACTATTAAGGACATCGGGGCTCAATTGCTCATTGTCTTGTGTCCTCTTGGCCATCACCCCAAGGGACCAGTCCAGAAAGTTGAAAACTTCCAAGACATGGAACAATCCCTTGAGGAGATGGTCCATTTCAGACATTCCCCAAGTTTTTTTGCCTGACGAAAGAGAGTGTCTCCTCGACGCGTCCACCAGCGTTGAAAAATCTGCCTCCACAGTTGCTGGGAGGGCGAGTCCCATTGCTTCGCCTGTCTCATACCATATACCCCTCCTCCCAGAAAGTCTGGAGGGAGGGCAGGTAAAGACCGTCTTTCCCGCCTCCTTCTTGGAGTTCAGCCAATTTCCAAAAGACTGCAAAGCCTTCTTCATGGAAATTGTCGGCCGCATCTTCAGGAAGGAGGACGACTTTGCGGTTTTCGCGCTCGTAAAAAGCGACTGAGGAGACAGAGGAGCGGCAGGACTCAAAGAATCTCCAAATTCTTGGAGCAAAAGCGCAGCTAACGCTTTATAATCTGATAGTCCAGCCCCTTTCTGGTCTTCGGTGTCAGAGACATCTTCCAATGCCAGTTCCCCCGGAGAATCAATATTAGCCGAGGGAGAACGTCTTTTCTCGCAAGGTGAAGGGCTCTTCGCAGAATCAGCTCCCTCCCGACAAGGGCGACGGCCGCCTGTGCAGCACCTTGAGTCCCTGTCCGGAGAATGCCGATCCTGAGAAAAAATCCCATCATCATCTAAGTTCTCCTGACAAGAATGACGGCCGCCTGTGCGACATATCTCACTCTTCTCAGGAGACAGCTGTGCTTACGGAAGATTTCCACCCGAAACGGACATATCGTGAACAGGACGACAGCCGCCTGTGCGGCACCTTTCGTCTCTGTCCAGAGAAATCCACTCCTGGTCCAAATCATAAAGAGACACTTCCTGGTTAATTTCTCCATATGAATCTTTTGAGGAAACTCTTGGCGCTTGGTGCTTAACCTTTGCCGAAAGTCTAGTTTGTCCAATTCGTTCGGACGTATCTGTCCGTCTCGGACCTTGTCGTCTGTCCGAGCTGTCCACATATGGAACTTGGCGCTTGGCTGGTGTCAATGCAGTACGACACTTCTGCCTGTCCGACTTGTCCGCTCCTGGCGTCTGGCGCCCGGACGGAGTTGCCTGCGCACGACGTTTCGTCCAACCCAGGCTGTCCGCCTTGTCAAGGTTGTCCGCAATCGGAACGAGTCGTTTGGACATAGTTGTCCGCATAGGACATATCCGCCTGTCCGGGCTGTCCGCATCTGGCGAATGGTGTCTGGTTGGCGCCGTCCGCGTAGGACACTTTTTCCTGTCCGAGTCTTCCAATTCTGGCGCCGAGTGCCTGGGTGGTTCTGTCCGACTCGGACACTCTTCGTCATTGTCCGTATGTGGCGTCCCAAGCCTATGAGTTTTCATCTTTCTCTCTTTATTTCTGGAGTCCGGAACGCCCGTCGAACGCGATCTCTTAACAGGAAGAAAATCGTCCTTTCTCCTCGGACGGTCTTTTTCCAATACTCCTACTAACGAGGAAATTTGTTCCTGCATTTTACGTAGGATGTCCGTCGCAGTTTCATCCTTTTCTTTGCTATGAATAGGGGAATGCGCTCTGGAAGGAGTAGGAGATCGTGATATTGTCCTCTTGGCTCTTTTCCTCTCGTAGGGAGAATCGTCCGGGAAACGTTCCGGGCTCGAGTCCAACGTCGGAGCTTTCCAACTCCTCTTGATCGGACGCGACAGTTCGTCGGAAGTCCATCCACTTCTTCGAGGAGACGAATCAGATGATGAAAAGCACTCTTTTAGGATGCCTTTCCAATGGCGATCCTTGGCAGTCTGGGACGCTACAGATTCTGCCGAGGGGACGCCTGACCGGTGGGGATTCTCCGTAAACCTCCGTACGACTGTCGACATTCCTTCTCCTCTGGCCTGGGAGCTTGGAAGAGGTCCTAGTGGTCTGGGAGCGAGACAGAGCCGATCAGACGCACCTCCACTACACTTGGGGACACTTATGTCACTTTCCACAATTCTTACCTTTAAGAGCTTGCATTTCAAGCTCCATCCTTTTTAATGCTGACTTCAAATTTGCAATCTCCGCAGCAGAACTTGCAACATCTGCTACGGGAGAGGTTAAAACTGCATTTGAGGAAGCAATTAATTGAGGGTTAGTTATACTAACTGGCTCGTTAGAGCGAGATCTACTCATGCTTCTAGAGACAGCCTTTCTAACCCTATCTCTCTCTAGTTTCCTTAAGTAGGAATCTAGTTTCTTCCATCCTTCCTCATTCATATTCACACATTCATCACACGTGTTATTTCTAGTGCATTCATATCCCCTACACTTCTTGCATACCTTGTGAGGATCTAACGACACTTTCGGTAGCCTCACCAAACAACCCTTCTAACTTCGCAGCTAGAATCAGAGATTTTTGAGCAAAATCCAAAGCCAAATTCCAAAAAACATTCGACAAAAGCGTATGCCAAACCAAAGATCCAAATACGTCACCAAAAAGACAGTCCAGAAGATCAACGGCGATGAAAAACGAAATCCAAGTCAGGAGGTAACAACAACGATGTTATGGCTACCCGCGACAGAGAAAATCTGTCTTAGAAAATGGGATGGTTCCTAGTTCTGCCAAACAGCGGCAGTGGCGGTAGATCACCTGACCTACCTGTAGCGTGTGCCGCGAAATTCGAATTTCTGTCGGGGACGACGGAGTCTATAGCTAAGTATTTATCTGCCAGGAAAGTTGAATGTATAAAATTTTTTTTTTTTATTATTTCATATCGAACCTGAAGCGGACCTCCCTCAGAGGCCGTAACATTGTCTCTGAGATCTGTGGGTCCGTAACAAAATTACACAGGGCTCGGCGCGAGAGCACTCCCGCCCTCGGCACCGAGCACACAATACATGAGGATCGATCTCAGGGAAACTGCGAAATTTCCCGCATTTACGCCCTTCAGTCCCGGGGCACAGTCGTCGGGTAATAGGAGGGCGCAGATTATCACAATTCACAATAATAATTGAAAAAATGAATAACTGTACTTACAATCTTCAGTTTCACACAATGCAAACAGAAAAGAGAAAAAACAACTATACGAAAGGCAAACGACGATGAAGCGGGCAGAGAGCGATGAACACGTCCACACACCAGCAGGCCAAAAGCAAAAGAGGTTCTTCACCTCCCAGTCGCGCGGCGCACGCCCTGTCGGACAAGCAGTTAACTACCGAACACCCTTGTTCGAAAGCTTACGACCATCCAGCTGCCACTAGTTACCTTCCTATTGTAAAAGGACCGAAAGGTTTGTATCCCGTGTCGGAACAAATTATGTTTCATACTAGTACTATCTAGCAAAGATGACCTTCCTCTTGGGTTGGGATAGGCCTATGAAAAATGCACCAATCAGCCTATACAATGCTTAGTAAACTTTTGAGACTTATTTCAGGAGGAAAAAATATGGGTCTCTGAAGATTTTATATAACAAGTGTGTTTATATTACAATATCATAAATGTTCCATACTAGTTTTACTAAATTTAAGCATATACAAGGGTTCTGTTTTCTACTAAATGTAGGCATAAACAGAGAGTTCTGATTACTATCAAGCAAAGATAACTTTCCCCTGGGGTTAAGATAGGGCTAAGAAAAATGTACCATTCAACCTTTATATGATACACAGTAAACTTTTGTGACTTAACTAGGGAAAAAAAAAATTGTCTTTGATGCAATGAAATATGGTATATGTGGTCTTGCTAAGGGGATTTTGATGAAGGAAAAATCTATTTCTGGGCAAGGACCTGTGTCGCCCAGTGAAATCCCACCCTTTCCTTTTACCTCACCCTTTCTTGGCCCAAGCTTGCTGCTATCTGCAGGAATGAGGTCAGAGGCGCTAGCCGTAATGGTAGCGGGTAGTGGGCCTTAGATCGGCTCCTCTGTAGATGAGGGATATTGAAGAAGGATGAATCTAAATGGCAAAGGACCTCTGGTAGTGGTTTCACTCCCCCCAGAAACCATACCAACACCTTAAATAAGGTGAGCGAGCCAGAATACTCTGGCATTTCCATTTCTCTGGTATTATAGCAATATTTATACCTTAGAAATGTGTGCTAAAGGGACATTTCACTGGGCGACACAGGTCCTTGCCCAGAAATAGATTTTTCCTTCGTCAAAATCCCTTTTCTGGGCTCAGCCTGTGTCACTCCGTGAAATAGTACCAGAGAAATGGCCATACAAGCTTGGAAAAAGGAAGCACACAAGTAAAATTAAAGGATAATCAAAATCAATTAAGGTTAATTGCTATAATCTAAATATAAGGTTACAGAACAAGTAACAACATAGCAATTGGAACCTTAATGCTAATGCAATATACAAAACATAACAGTTACTTAAGAGTACATAGTAAGGCTTAAATGCAAATTGTGACTAATCCTAGATACAAACAAAAGGAATTATCACAAGTATATACAATATGTGGCATCCAAGGTAAAATACGACTACATTGACGACTGAGCTACGGCAAGAATGCTAGCGAGGAGGTAGGAAAGAGAGATATAAAGTAAACTACTTACTACTAAATTAAGCAGTGTCAGTTTCCGGCTGCCACTGCTGGAAATTTAAGGGCTTCTAAGGACTTAAGATAATGGTGTTTGAATACTGTCGGAGATTTCCAGCCTGTGTACTTCTTCAGATCAAAATTCATGTCCTGAAAATAATTAATAGAGGTAGCTACTGCCCTAACATCATGTACCCGTGGGAAGGACTGCGGGTTGGCTTGTTTTATAAAGTATAAAATCTGTTGTCTGATTCCTTTTAAGGAAATGGTGCCTCCCTTTCCCCTAATGAACAGAGGGCCTGAAGATATCAGGGCAGTTCTACTTAGATATGCTTTTAGTGAAGTAACTGGACATAAGGACAGGTCCTGTGGAAATGGGAGAATTTTCCATGGGGCCCATCTATCCAGTGGGTCCTCATTCTTAGCTAGAAATTGGCGATCTGGAGAAAGTTACACTTCTCCTGAAGGGAGAAACTCTATCTGACCTGATTCTCTAGATAGAGCCGACAGTTTGGAAATTCTGGCTCCTGAGGCCAGACTTATTAGGAATAATGTTTTCCTTAGGAGAACTATAAAGTCACACGAGTCATTATTAGTGTCCGAGGCCAATTTAAGGACATCACTTAAGAACCATGACACAGAATTGGGCCTCTCAGATGGTCTGAGTCTAGCGCAGGCCCGGGGGATAGATGAAAAATATGAATCTGTTAGATCTATTTTGAATCCAAACTGGAAGATCTTCTTAAGGGCAGACTTAGTGGTAGTAATAGTAATAGCTGCCAAACCTTTCTCAAATAGTGTCCTGAAAAAGGATATGGCCAGATTCGTGGTCATGGTTTGTGCATTAGAGTCCCTCAAGAATACAGCTAGTTTTTTTACTGCTGGATCATATTGACGCAAGGTCGATTCACGTTTATCAGATTCTAAGAATAAGATGTTCTGGGGATCGATACTAGCATCCCTTTGTGCTGCAAACAGTCCGCATTTGCACTGGTTGTGATAGTTTGGGATTGGGAATCCGTTGAGGTCGGAGTCCCAATTCCAGTAGAAGTGGGAACCAATTGCTCTTGGGCCAATTGGGGGCTATTAGAGCAATGTGGCCTTTGAACGTCCTGGGTTTGTTCAGGACTTTCAAGAGAAGATTCACTGGAAGAAAGAGGTAAATCTTCTTCCACACATTCCAATCTATAGCCATCGCGTTCGTGGCATAAGCCAGAGGGTCCAGGTTGGGGGCCACATAACAAGGGAGTTTGTGGTTCGACTCGGTGGCGAAGAGATCTACCTAAAGCCCCGGTACTAGTTGACAGACCCAACTGAATGACTCCTTGTCCAGGGACCACTCCGACTCCAGCGGAACTGAACGTGACGGCGCATCCGCAACCATGTTTCTTACGCCCGCTAGACGAGTGGCGGACAGGTGCCATTTGCTCCTGTCTGCTAGTGAAAATATGGCTATCATGATATGGTTCACGTGGCTCGACTTGGAGCCTCCCCTGTTGATGCAGTGTACTACCACTGCACTGTCCAGCACCAGCTTGATGAGATTTCTTGGCTGCATGAAGCTTTTTCAGGGTGAGGAACACTGCCATAGCTTCCAGTACATCGATATGAAGCTGGCGGAATGGTAGGGACCAGGTTCCCTGTACCTTTTAGTACTGTGAGTAACCACCCCAGCCGCTTAGTGATGCATCTGTGTGGATCACTAAGGCCGGCAGAGGGAATTGGAGCGGAATTGTCTACGTCAAATTCTCTATCTCCGTCCACGGGCGGAGTCTCTTCCGTAAGATCGCCGGGATAGGTACTAGTTTGTCCCGGGATCTCTTGTTTGCTATAGAACGCCAAACTCGGTTTATGTCCTTTAGTCTGGCTTTCAGAAGAACGTCTGTTACTGAAGCAAATTGGAGAGAACCTAAGATTCTTTCTTGGTTTCTCTGGGACGTCTGTTTGCACTTGAGAAATTGTCTGGTTGCTTTGGCTATTTCTCTCCTTTTCAACGGCGGAATTGATAGATTGTGGGAGTTTAAGTCCCATTGAATCCCTAGCCATTGGAAGCGGGACTCCGGTGTCAGCCGGGACTTGGTTCTGTTTATCTGGAAGCCTAGATGTTCCAGAAACCGGATTACTTTGACCGTTGCTTTGCGGCATGCTTCAATGCTTGTGGCACACACGAGCCAAACTTCCAGATAAGCTACTAGCATTATTTCTTGAGACCTTAGTTCTTGAACAACTGTCTCCACCAGTTTTGTAAATACCCTGGGGGCTAGTCTCCACCAGTTTTGTAAATACCCTGGGGGCTATGTTGAGCCCAAATGGCATTACTTTGAAGGAGTAGGCCTGCTTTCCTAGTCTGAAGCCTAGAAACGGGCGGAAGTGTCTTGCTACTGGAACATGATAGTAGGCATCTGTAAGATCTATAGAGGTGGTGACGGCCCCAAGGGGAAGTAAGGTCCGCACCTGCAAAACGGTCAGCATCCGGAACTTGTCACAATGAATGAATAAGTTCAGACGGGACAAGTCTAGAATTATTCTTCGCTTGTTTGAGCCTTTCTTTGGCACGCTGAACAAGCGACTTTGAAATTTTAAAAGCTTGACTCTTGACACTACTCCTTTTTGAAGGAGTTCCTGAGAGTACTCTACCAATTCCGCTGTTAGTTCCTGATAAAAGGTGTTGGATGGAGGGGGGACCTTTGAGCCAACTCCATCCTACACCTTTGGACACAATGCTTTGGGCCCACTTGCTGAACCTCCAACGGTGACGAAAGAGGAACAGCCTCCCTCCTACCTGGGGATTCTCACTGGTTTGAGGAAGGGCGTGCACCACGTCCTCCTCGGGAACCCTTGCCTTGGTTAGTGGCTCTTCCGCCGCCCCGTTGACGGAAGGCGCCTCTAGCTCTGCTACCTCTGCCAAAACTGTTGAAGGTTTGTAAGGACTGGCTTTCAAACACTGGGTTGTAGGCAGGGGAGACAGTGTAGGAGGTCGAAGCCTGTGCCTGTTGCGGTGATTGTGTCAGCAGCACAAACTGCTGTTGTGGCTGCGTCTTAGAAGTAGAAGGTTGCGGTACTTGGGGTACCGGAACCGCCTGTACCAGAGTTTGTTGTTGAGGAGCCTGGAAGGGCTGGAATTTACTAGGCTTCTTCTTCGACTTGGGGTTCGATCCGGCGGACTCCAGTTTCCGTTTGGAGACAAGTCCCCAGTGAACCCTTAGACTCCTGATTGAACCTGACCGCCTCGCAGTGAACTTCGTTCACTACCGAGGCCGGGAAGAGGTCAGACCCCCAAATGGATTAGGCTAAAAGCTTGTTAGGCTCGTGGCGGATCGTGGCCTCCGCCAGCACATGTTTCCTGCAATTTCGTCTAGCTATGACGAAATCATACAAGTCACATTGCATAGAGAACAAAAGTGACTTGGCAATGATCTTGAATAACGGCTCTTCTCCGTAGATTAGAGCCGATACTTCTGTCATAACTAGCGAGTTGAGGGACCTGCAAAGCCTCATCCTGGCGTCATACTCAGTCTGAATGAGGTTCTCTGACAGCCTAGGCAATCTCTCGCTAAATAGAGTGATGGCGCAGTCCGGCTTTAGCTTATCCACCGAAAAGGTGGCCGGAAGATCTACCTAGTGATCATCAGTTCCGGGGAGCAGGAGGGAAGTCGGTTCTGTCTCCCGGAGCTGGGGCATGGGCTCGTCCTTCATTGCAGCTTGCAGTTAATTCTGCCACCTTTGATGTGAACGGGATGGGTGTATCCTCGTCCACAGTGAAGATCGTGAAGGGGCTCTTAAATGCTGTAACCCTGGTATTGGTGCACTGCCACTCCTCCAGGTTACGCAACCATGCCTGCTGTGCCTGATCCCGGGAAAGAATTACCGTCTCTTTCGGGACCTTGTCTTCCCTCCTCATAGCTGCTTCTGTGAGGCGGACATAGCCTATGAAGGGGGGCTGTAATCCTTGCGGATGGGGAACTCGAAGTCCTCAATCCTTCGAGTTCCGCAGCCCTCGATCGTCAGCATGCCGTCCAAAAAGGGAACATAAGAAGCTACCCTCCAAGGGTTGTTCAGAGTAAAGGAAGGAAGGGTAGACGAGTCCGGCATTAGCAAGCTCTGAGCTGCCAGGCTGGAATATGGAAGTCCTGTCAATGCATTTCCCAGAGACCTGCAATAAGGTTCTCCTGGGTAACCAATCTGTCTGAGATAGCCCGGATAGACTGCCCTGACTCCTCTAGGGAAGATGACAATTGAACGAACATGTCCTAGAGCTTGGATTGTACCAAGTTCCCGACCATGCTGCCCATCTGCTGCATAATATTCGCTGAAATATTTGCAGAGAAGGTGTCAGGGTCAAAGGGGGAAGGTTCTACCTTCTCCTTAGGAGTCCTGGGTCTGGCTCCTTTTGAGGTGGATGCCTCAGGGTCAGAGGAGGAGGGCTAAGCCCTCTCCTTAGAAGACTTAGTCCTTGACCCTTTAGAGTCAGCTTAGCCTTGTCAGCTCCGGGATGGTGAGCCGGAGACTTACGGGCATGGCTGGTACCTGACTTCTTCGACAGGGACTTCTACAGCGTTTTAAAGTCTCGCTTGCCTTTGACTTTAGGGATCGCCAAGGTGGACTTCGGTCTGACCGACTGAAGTCCCCCGGTGAATCCCTGGAAAGAGGTTGAAGGGGACGAAGCTCTAGTTGGACTCTAGGAAAGCCCTTGAGCCCCTACAGTACCTGCCTCACAAACATTCTTACCTGTGCCCATGCCCTCAACAGCCATGGGCTAGAGGTCTAGGTCCAGGGCAGCTACTTCCTTCGCAACCTCCTCCGAGGACTGAGAAACTTCCTCCTGGATGGAGGCGATCAGGGGAGCTGCCACTTCGGGGTCCACGTATGACATACTCTTCCCGCCGGGGAAGATGAGAGTGGCCATCTCCTTGGAGAGGATGTAAGGTTGGCCTTTGGTGACATTACGGCCAAACCCACCAACCCAGGCCTTCAGGGTGGCTAGAGCAGTCTCCCGGACCGCTTGGGCACCTTGACAGAGAGGGTTAACGTTAAAACTTAAGACTACTTAGATTAAACTGTAACTTTAACTTAACGGACATATCAACAGGATATAGCTGTAATTGGTACTCATTGTATTACTGTGCAGACTCCGAAACGCCACCTACCTCAGAGGAGACTTGGTCTACGAGCTCTTAGCATATAAGGCAACTCTCATGGTGCCATACCAGGGACTCGTTGAAATGGACGTGCAGGTGGCGTGGGTCCGGCAGACCTCGTGCCCACAGGGGTCTTGAAGTACGGCATTACAGCCAGACTCCATACAATGGGTGACCTGCAAGTGAAATGATACACGAGTATCACCAATAACCTTCCGGACTAGGTCCGTGGTTGTGATATGTCATGACGCCGGAGTGCTCCAGTGTTAATAAGTAACAAGCTCCAGTCTCTACCTGCTCTTTCGCCGTGTATTGTGGTGAGGCATCCGATAGGATCGGTAGAACCGCTTGAAACAGTGTGTTTCCGGCGATGCCGGAGAACAATGTAACCACTGAATCAGGATAACCACCTATTCCATACGCCGGAGCGAGGAGTAGTCCGAACAAACACCGGTTGAGGAGCAGGAGGAGACCAAAATAAAACGGCGGATAGAGGAACTTAAATCTAAAACAAGTTGGGAGATGATCCCTGGCGGGGTTGTCTCTTGTTTGCTCTTGGGGCTCTGCCATTAAACTTAAACTAAAGGTAATGGATGTCATTATATGTAATAACATGCTTACAACAAGAGTACCCTTATAGGGAGGCTGGAGCCTCCACCACAGTTCACCAACCTAAGGCGGACCTGGCTGCGCCGGGGTCCTGAATCCGCCGGAGCGGTAGGGGATGGTGACTAACGGAGGAGAACGCGACCTGAGAGCCGAGGAGAGCCGAGCTTAACCGAGCCTGGTGGCCAACCGAGGCTCAACCGAGCAGGGCTCCCCCCCCCACTCTACTGGGGAGAGCGGCAGGGAAACTGACCCGCTCGTCAAGAGCCCTCCAGCCACCTCCCCTGTCTCCCTCGAGAGAGGAGGAGGAAAGGGAGGGTGCTCGGATTGGCTGCCTGAGACAGCGTGAGCGAGCGTACCTCCCCCTATGGTGGGGGGAGAGGGACTGGAAGGGCCGACGCAGGGTGGCTCATACGCGGTCGCCTGGAACTCTCTCGGCCGGGTGATCACCCACACGGTGAGAAAGGCCAGGCGATCAAAGGAGGCCTATAGGCCAACCAAAACCATCTCAGAGAACATGCTACATATAAAATAAACATCCTATCCTAACAAGGGGGGAAAGGAAGAAAAATTAGATGGTAGAGAAAGAGTAATGTCCTGGAGAAGCTGGGCCGAGCCAACCAGGAAGGATGGTCAAGCCTGGCGACTCCGAGCAGCTAGCCTATATGCCGTGATGAAAAAAGGCGGGGCAGACGGCCAGGGTGGCTCGAGGACAAAGGGAGAAGAACCAGGGTCCTTCGGTAAGGGCGCCTAACAAAGAGGTAACCTGACAACTAAACGAAACATGCATTCATGAAATTCTGAGCTAAAAGGAAACAACGTAGGCTACGAGCTGAGCGTGAGCTCGGACGACATCTCCCGTGTGGATAAAATAACAAAACGTCAATGAATGCATCACTGAAATCATAGGAATGTACTGCTAAACGAAGAATCGAGCCCAAACGGTATAGGGGAGCGAAACAAAGTAA